>NC_089801.1:79594040-79749040 GCF_029633855.1 Hoplias malabaricus
CTCACTACTCCACCACCAATTCTTACTCCTCCTCCTCTTTTCTTCTTTTCCCCCTCGCTAGTTCAACACCCATTCTTACTCCTCCTCCTCTGTTCTTCTTTTCCCCCTCGCTAGTTCAACACCCATTCTGACTCCTCCTCCTCTGTTCCTCTGTTACCCCTCACTACTCTACCACCCATTCTTACTCCTCCTCCCCTGTTCCTCTGTTACCCCTCACTACTTCAACACCCATTCTTACTCCTCCTCCTCTGTTCCTCTCTTACCCCTCACTACACCACCACCCATTCTTACTCCTTCTCCTCTTTTCCTCTGTTACCCCCTCACTACTCCACCACCCATTCTTACTCCTCCTCCTCTGTTCCTCTGTTACCCCCTCACTACTCCACCACCCATTCTTACTCCTCCTCCTCTGTTACCCCCTGAATAATCAACCACCCATTCTTACTCCTCCTCCTCTGTTCCTCTGTTATCCCCTCACTACTCCACCACACATTCTTACTCCTCCTCCTCTGTTCCTCTGTTACCCCCTCACTACTCCACCACCCATTCTTACTCCTTCTCCTCTGTTCCTCTGTTACCCCATCACTACTTCACCACCCATTCTTACTCCTCCTCCTCTGTTCGTCTGTTACCCCCTCACAACTCCACCACCCATTCTTACTCCTCCTCCTCTGTTCCTCTGTTACCCCTCACTACTTCAACACCCATTCTTACTCCTCCTCTTCAGTTCCTCTTTTACCCACTCACTACTCTACCACCCATTCTTACTCCTCCTCCTCTATTACCCCCTCACTACTCCACCACCCATTCTTACTCCCCCTCCTCTGTTCCTCTGTTACCCCTCACTACTTCAACACCCATTCTTACTCCTCCTCCTCTGTTCCTCTGTTACCCCTCACTACACCACCACCCATTCTTACTCCTCCTCCTCTGTTCCTGTTACCCCCTCACTACTCCACCACCCATTCTTATTCCTCCTCCTCTGTTCCTCTGTTACCCCATCACTACTTCACCACCCATTCTTACTCCTCCTCCTCTGTTCCTCTGTTGCCCCCTCACTACTCCACCACCCATTCTTACTCCTCCTCCTCTGTTCCTCTGTTACCCCTCACTACTCCACCACCCATTCTTACTCCTCCTCCTCTGTTCCTCTGTTACCCTCACTACACCACCACCCATTCTTACTCCTTCTTTTCTGTTCCTCTGTCACCCATTCTTACTCCTCCTCCTCTGTTCCTCTGTTACCCCCTCACTACTCCACCACCCATTCTTACTCCTCCTCCTCTGTTCCTCTGTTACCCCATCACTACTTCACCACCCATTCTTACTCCTCCTCCTCTGTTCCTCTGTTACCCCCTCACTACTCCACCACCCATTCTTACTCCTCCTCCTCTGTTCCTCTGTTACCCCCTCACTACTCCATCACCCATGCTTACTCCTCCTCCTCTGTTCCTCTGTTCCTCTGTTACCCCCTCACTACTCCACCACCCATTCTTACTCCTCCTCCTCTATTCCTCTGTTACCCCATCACTACTCCACCACCCATTCTTACTCCTCCTCCTCTGTTCCTCTGTTACCCCTCACTACACCAACACCCATTCTTACTCCTCCTCCTCTGTTCCTCTGTTACCCCTCACTACTCCAACACCCATTCTTACTCCTCCTCCTCTTCTCCTCTGTTACCCCTCACTACTCCACGACCCATTCTTACTCCTCCTCCTCTGTTCCTCTGTTACCCCTCACTACTCCACCACCCATTCTTACTCCTCCTCCTCTGTTACCCCCTCACTACTCCACAACCCATTCTTACTCCTCCTCCTCTGTTCCCCCTCACTGCTCCACCACCCATTCTTACTCCTCCTCCTCTGTTCCTGTTACCCCATCACTACTCCACCACCCATTCTTACTCCTCCTCCATGAACTCTCCATTCATTATTGAAGTTCCACAACAGGCCATTTATCCATTTACAGATATCACAACAACATAGTATCAGTCATATTTATGGGATATAGAGTCTGTCGATGTTAAAGGTGACTTTTACAATTTTAATAAAAAAATACTTTTTTGTTAAATTCATAAGATGTTTCCTCACCATTTGCTGCTCTTCAGTCTGTTTGCACACTCAAAACCAGTCTAATGTGTTTACACAGCCTCAGTAAAGACGGTGGTGATATTTAGAGCAGACTGTAGCTATTTTCCATTGAGACTAGTCCTCAACACTGTCTTCATCTGACTGTAACTGTCTTTTCCCCCGTTTCTGCCTCCTGAAGTGAGAGGGAGTTTAAAGAGAGTTTAATTTTGGGGGTGAAAGTTCATGTGGAGAAGAGAATACAAACAGTGCTAAAAATATTCAGAACAATATTCAGAAAAAATGTTCAGACTGAGTCTGTTATTAATGCCCCTCTGAATAATGTAAATAATGGAAAGTATTATTTTACTCATTAATCTCATTAAACTGATTCTGAGTCTGAAATCCACATTCTGTTTGAACTGTGCTGTATTTACTTTGCTTTTGCAGACTGAATGTGTATAAACTCACCATGAATTCCTGTGAAGTTCACTTCTCTGCTCTGAAATCACCAAACTCCTCCCTGAAAGAGCTGGACCTCTGTGACACTGAGCTGCAGGAATCAGGAGTGAAGCTGATCTCTGACCGACTGAAGTGTTCAAACAGTAAAGTGGAGATACTCAGGTAAGACTGAAACATTACACGAAGATAAACAAGTTTTACAGAAGTAAATGTTAGGAAAGAAAAGTCTTTTATAAGAATTTCTCCAGACTAAATCAGTTCAGTGGCGGAGTTTCATGGCCCTTCACTGCAGCATGTACAAAAGACTGTTCATTTACCTGTTTTCATCCTTCAAGTCTAGTATGCCTGTAGTTTAGTGTTTTGTATGTAGTTCTAATTTCCGCCACTAGGCGGCTACCCGAATGCACCGATGCATAATCCTGCTAACACACGTGGTTCAGAGAGGTATTGGCATGAAATGGTCTTCATTTAATCGGTCTCATTAACAGTGTGCGTCCATTGAACGTGAGGAACCTTACTTGTGCTTTATCTTTGGTTGTATAAGACCGAAATATATATATTTTCACTGTGTTTTGTTTAGTTGAGTGTTTTTAAGTAATTTGGGGAAGTTAGCTGCTAGCTACTAGCTTTACCTAATTGAGGTGTGTAAGCCTGTGTGTGACGCAGTACATGTCCGTAGTTTATGTTTTTCCTAATTAAATGCATCCATAAAATGTTTGTGTGATGTATACCTTGTGTTGAGTAGATTACTTTTAGCTGTGATAAGTAATGTATGTGCGTTTATGTTGTACATCTTCAGTTCATTTATAGTCAGGTCTTAGCCTCGTGACAAGCCTTTAATGATGTTTATTTATTATGGACATTTTAAGCTGTATTTGTAATAAGGGGATTACTCATAGACCAGTGTTTCTAATTGTATTTGTTTATTATCTCTGTGTAGAACACCACACCCACTTCTACTTACATGTGGAGACCTGTACCAGATTAATATTAATGGACAAGACAAATTAAAGACAATTTCAATTTAAATCCTGGACCTGAATATTATCTCCTTTTATCTCAACTCACCTGAACGTATATAATTGTTGTCCAGACCCGCCCCCTGAAGTGATTGTTAATACACATACAAACCAGTTACAGTCATTAATACAAGCAGGTGACTTTAAATTGTTCTTCTAGACAATAAGTTGGAATAGAGATTTTTTTTTTTTTTGCTTCTTCTTTCTTATAAAGTTTAAAAAGTCTAATCATTAAAGGAACTTTATGTAGTATTTTTACCTTAAAATTCATTCATTAATTCATTATCTGTAAGCCCTTATCCAGTTCAGGGTCACTGTGGGTCCAGAGCCTACCTGGAATCATTGGGAGCGAGGCAGGAATACACCTTGGCTGGGGTGCCAGTCCTTCACAGGGAAACACACACTCTCACTACTTCACTCACACACTTACACCTATGGACAATTTTGAGTCGCCAATCCACCTACCAACGTGTGTTTTTTGGACTGTGGGAGGAAACCGGAGCAAACCCACTCAGACACAGGGAGAACACACCACACTCCTCACAGACAGTCACCCGGAGCGGGACTCAAACCCACAACCTTCAGGTCCTAGAGCTGTGTGACTGAGACACTACCTGCTGCACCACTGCTACCTTAGAATTACAGTTTCAAAATGTTTGTGATGCTCCTCCGACGTGTAAGAGGGGGATTAGCGCCTCTCTCACTGCTGCGCCGGGCTGGTCCCCTAAAACCTGGCTATGCAACTTCAGAATCAAGGGGTGGAGAACTCTGGTGAGAGCTGAGTAACGCTTTACAGCTCACGAGTGTTTAGTATTAGTGTTTAGTCAAGTTTATAACAGTAGTGTTTTCCACACATCATAATTCTTGATTCCTGTGAGGGTGAGTTTCACATTCTCTGTTTTAACTCTACACTGTGTTTACTTCTCCTTACAGATTGTCTCACTTTAATCAGTCCTTGAGATCCTATCAAAGTCTCTGCTCTGTTCTGAAATCACCAAACTCACCCCTGAAAGAGCTGGACCTCAGTCACACTGACCTGCTGGATTCAGGGGTGAAGCTGATCTCTGAGACACTAAAGAGTTCACACTGTATACTGGAGACACTCAGGTGAGAGTTGTGTGATTGTGAGTTGAATGTCCATGTGGATAATGTGTGTGTTCTCCTGCTCCAGTTGTCTGTAGTTACCCTCACAAAGTTTAGTTTGGAGTGAAATTCCATGTGGAAATAGAATGTAAATAGCACTAAAATATTCAGAATAACATTCAGAACAAATGTTCAGATTGAGCTCATAATGTACACACCCCTGAATAATTAATATTGGAGAAATACTGATGTATGAAAATCTCATAATTCCTGATTCACATGAGTCTGAATTTCACATTCTCTATTTTAACTTCACTTTCTCCTGTATTTACTTTACCTTGCAGACTCACAGACTGTAAATTCACCCTGAATTCCTATGAAAGTCTCTGCTCTGCTCTGAACTCACCAAACTCACCCCTGAAAGAGCTGGACCTCAGTCAGACTGACCTGCAGGATTCAGGAGTGAAGCTGGTCTCTGAGGCACTAAAGAGTTCACACTGTAAACTGGAGACACTCAGGTCGGTTCTGTCAGTTCAGACTTGATTTTTAATGCTTCACCAATATTAAATTTATACATCTTGATCATTTTATTTAGAGGGTACAATGTTGCGCCCCACACTCTTTTGTAAGATGTATCTAGAGGTATCAAGGGATGGGTGTAACATGGAATGTGTGGTGTAATGTGGAAGTGAGGGAACAACAGAATGCTCTTTTCAGCTTTTATCTAAAGCGAAGTACAAGGTACAATAAAGCAGCAGTAGTGGTATGATAATGGTTTAAGAATACAACAATGCAAATGTAGTTGTAGCAGTGATATGAAAAGTAGAAGACTATGAAAAATCTCAAATGCTAAAACCAGCCGACTACTACTGGGTGGACTGTGGATGGTGCCAAAGAAAAGAAATAATCAAAAGTTCTGTAACAAATAAAACTAACATGCCCCAAAAATACAGCTGTGGCACTCACCCCTTACCTAGTGTGTGTATATACAGGGTTTGTCCTACCATGGAATGTATAGGTGCCTGTACTTGCCTGTCCACACCAGTAGTGGTGGTAGAGAGATTTAACAAGGGAAGAGCAATCCACAGATTTAAAATGGCTAAAGTGAAGCTAGGCTAAAGTAAAGTTAGCAGCACCACAACTAAACCTCAAACTCTAGCTAGTGACAGCAACAACAATCTCAATTTGAGCTAGCAGCAAAGATCATCAAACAAAATAGCAGCAACATCTGTAAACATAAGCTAGCAGCAACAAGCCTCAAACCATAAGTTAGCAGCATTCAAGTATCACACAGGTAAAAAGCTCCTCCCCCTCATTGTTCCACTTGGTGGGCTTTATATCCAAGAGATCCTGCCTCTTCTAGGTGAACAGCTCGTCCTATAGGAGGATTAGGACAGCAGTCTTGGGCAACAGCTCCCCCATTGGCTGAACAGGTAATAAACTAGAGAGAGAGGAATTGAAAGAAAGTAGAGGGAGAAAACAAAACAAACAGTGCCTCTCTGGCACGTAACATACAATATGAAATATTAAGATGAAGTCAGGTGCTGGATTCCTACATTATAATTCACTACTCACAAAAATCAGATCATCTCCTACATTATCTCTGCTCTCTGAACACTTCAGGACTTCTGTAAAGTGTTTCCACTGCTGGAGTAACAGTCAACAGCAGACTCTCCCCATGGTGATATTATCAGTCATACAGGCTATGAACCAGAGCAGAGGTTTATTATTATAGTGATATACAGACTCTGACTCTTTTTTTTTTTTATCTTTTAATGTGTTCTACACAGAGTCTGATCAGTGTAATGTAAAAGATCAGACTGAACTCTGTTATTCCTAAAGTTATCTTGTTATTTGAGGCATTTCTCTTTAGCTGCTCTAAGAGGTTTCTGTGAAGCTTCAGTTCTGTTCTGTTAAACTGTGTGTTTTAATGTTTAAATGAAGCATTCTCTCTCCCCACTGGAGGAAACATGAGTCACAGTTGGATTTTTTACTTTGTTTTTGTTGTTGTTTGTTTGTTTCTCCTCTAAATGAAATCAACATGTCTTTCTTAATCCTTTCAGAAATGTTCCTGTAACTATTCAGTGAGTAATGTCCTCTCTCTTTACAGACTAACTGGGTGTAAACCTGGGGAAAAGTCTTGTGAAGATCTGGGCTCAGTTTTACTGGTGAACTCCTCCCTGAAAGAACTGGACCTCAGTAACAATGACCTGCAGGATTCAGGAGTGGAGAAGCTCTCTGCTGGACTGAAGAGTTCACTCTGTAAACTGGAGACACTCAGGTCAGAGTTCTGGGATTTTATTCTTCATTTTCTACTCCTCACAAATATGACTTCATATATTACAAAAAAAAATAATTAAGCTCTAGTATAAAATATTACGGAAAAGACTGGATTACTAGATTATAATTTACATAATGTAATATATAATGTATGATGTGCAGTTATTTGTTATTGTATAACGTACAATGAAATGTGTCCATCGCATTTACCCCATCTGTGGCAGTGAACACACATCCAGAGCATTTGGGGTTCAGTGCCTTGCTCAAGGACACTTCAGCCATGGATGTTCCTGCTGGACCTGGAGATTGAACCAGCAACCTTCCGGTACCAAGCCCGGTCTCTAACCATTAGCCAAGGCTACACTCCATTGGGATTAAAACACAAGTACTTTTTAATGTGTGTCTGTGTCTGTAAAAGGAAACATATGGCGTCACATCAATGTCAAAAATAGAGGACGCAGTAACACCAGGTGGAACATTTAAATCTGTACCTTTTTAAAACTGTGTTAGTTAATCGCAAATGTGAAACCCATGAGCACAGAGAGAGAGAGAGAGAGAGAGGAATTGCACTCACACACAGATCATAATCTCACTCTCAAACTGTCTGTTTTTTTTTATTCTCAAAGCTTTTTTACCCTCTTCATTTTAAATGTTTTGAAATGGGAGGTTTGTGACAGTTTGTAAATTTTCAGAGTATGGCTCCAAGGCCGTCCCACAGCATGTCTGTGCAGTGAGAGCGGGTGGAACACAAAGTAAATGTAGCTAGTGAACAGGAGTCGACTCACGAACAAATCTATTCTTTGAGCATCTGGAAGTACGGATTGACTCTTGGCAAATGATTCAGAGAATCAACCTCATAGATTTCTAACATCTTCCTGCAGTGAACATCATTTCCACAGGTTTATCACATATTACTATGATCTGAACTCACTGTAGACAGTGAAATATGACCTTATCTCCACTCTGTTTATCCATGGTGCTGTCCCCAGGGAAAATAGCAGCTCTGCTTCTCCCAGTAGGAGGGACATATACAGTGTATGAGGCAGTCACAGAACTAGGAGACATCAGCCAATAGCATTCACTGAGAGAAATGGCCCTGA
The DNA here is from genome assembly GCF_029633855.1 of Hoplias malabaricus. Taxonomy (NCBI): domain Eukaryota; kingdom Metazoa; phylum Chordata; class Actinopteri; order Characiformes; family Erythrinidae; genus Hoplias; species Hoplias malabaricus. The sequence continues at coordinate 79,602,054 of NC_089801.1, forward strand.
CTCTGCCCCCAAACTGTCACAAACCTCCCATTACAAAACCTTTGTAAAAGAATAATATTAGGATCATAACTTAAACAGGGAGGTCATAGTATATAAACCTTTACTGGATTAATGTCTGTATATTTACTTCTAGTAATAACCCCTCTGTGGGACACTTGTGTTGTGATAATGTTGTGTTATGATTTGATTTCATTTCTATTGAGCGAGGTTTTGAACAGACTCTAAAATGTCTTAGATTTATGAAAACAAACATCCAGGTCTTTTTATTAATTATGTTAAGGTTTTTAAACATTTTTTATAACTTTTACCTTTAGATTTCAACCTGTTTGATACTGCTGTTTTTGTAAATTAAACAGAATTTGGTGCTTGTTGATTTCATTCTAAACAGCAGCTTGTTTTGCTCTGAGTAAATACCACATCTCTCACTTTACCTCTCTCTCTCCCTCTCTCTCTGTTTCTCTGTCTCTCTCGCTCTCTCTCTCTCTGCAGATTGTCTGGTTGTTTAGTTACAAAGGAAGGCTGTACTTTTCTGGCTTCAGCTCTGAGCTCAAACCCCTCACACCTGAAAGAACTGGATCTGAGCTACAATCACCCAGGAGACACAGGAGAGAAGCTGCTCTCTGTTAAACTGGAGGATCCACACTGCAGACTGGACACACTCAGGTACGGGCAGCTTTCTGTATTTGTGTGTGTTCAGTTACTGATGTCATCTGCTGTTATTGTATTTCTATAAAGCTTTACAGCTCATTGTTCCTTCTTCATTTATCCACTGCTCTGCTCTAGTAGTATTTAATGGTTAGAGTACCACCCTTCACCACTCTGTCTCCACTGTTCAGTGTAACTGTTGTCAGGCTGAAGACTGTACATTCAGTGTTTAGGGAAGTAAGGGAGTACTCTGGTACAACAGTTCTACGACCTCAATGCTGAAACACTTCAGACTGAAAGATCCTACACTATTGCTGCATCCTGAAACTGAGTTGACTAGTTCATCATTATCTCTGTATTCCTATCATTTTGGGGCATCTAAATGGGTCCGGATCAATGGTCAACAGATTGAAGAGAAGACTATATACCCAGAGTGGTGTTATCAGTCAAATAGGCTACAAACCAGAGCAGAGCTTTATTTATTATAGTGATATACAGCCATTGACTCTTTGGTTATTAATATTTTAATGTCATCTACAGAGAGTCTGGGAAGTGTAATGTAAAAGTTTTGTCAAATCTGTGTTCTTCCTAAAGTTATTCTGTTATTCGGGGCGTTTCAGTTTAGATTCTCTAAGAGTTTTTGTGTTTATCTGTGAAGCTGCAGACCATCAGTTCTGTTCAACTGTGTGTTTTGTTGTTCCTGAATGATCCTGATAAGAGATCACACAAACACTTGGTGAAGTAGAATGGTATAAAATGGAGAGTAGAACTCACTGCTGTGTTTAACAGTGAAAGTAAGAGCATTTCCCACAGGACTGGGACTAAATAGCAGTGTGGTCTTTAGAAAACCACTGCTCAGTGTTAGAGATTAATCAGAAAACAAGGCTTCAGTTCGCTATGGAGCATAAAGACTGGACTCAGGAGCAGTGGAGAAAGGTCATGTGATCTGATGAGTCCAGACTGACCCTATTCCAGAGCGAAGGGGGTGTCAGGGTCAGAAGGGAAGTGGATGAAGTGATGCTGCCGTCATACACCGTGCCCCCTGTACAAGCCTCTGGAGGCAGTGTTATGATCTGGGGGTCTTCAGTGGGTCAGGTCTAGACTCAGCAGTGTTATGATCTGGGGGTCTTCAGTGGGTCAGGTCTAGACTCAGCAGTGTTATGATCTGGGGCTCTTCAGTGGGTCAGGTCTAGACTCAGCAGTGGTGTGTGGCAGTAAAATGAAATCCACTGAGGACCTGAATGGACTGAATGACCAGGTCGTCCCAGCAGTGAATTGTTCCAGGACAACACCAAGATTCATTAGGCTCAGATTGTGAAAGAGTGAGGAATCATTTTCACACATGAACTGACCACCCCAGAGTCCTGACCTGAACCCACTGAGAGTCTTTGGGATGTGCTGGAGAAGACTTTACGGAGTGGTCTGACTCTCCCGTCGTCAATACAAGATCTCCACCAAAAATGAAGGCAGCTCTGGAGGAAATAAATGTTGTGGTGTTGTAGAAGGTTGTAGAAACAGAGCCGTGGTGAATGTGGAGCGTAATCAAAGCTAAAGGTGGTCCAGTGAAATATTAGAGTGTGTGAGTTGTGTTGGTCGGGCAGTGTAGGGGTCTGTGATGAAATGGTCAGTGAGAGCAGGTACAAGGCAGAAGAACCTAATAAATGAGCAGCTGAGTGTAGGATCTAGAAAGGGTTTAATGGAGCAGTTGTAGAAGAGCGACTCTGCTGCATTATTCTGTGTTGAAGGCTGAGAGGAAACGAGGGAAATTGTGGAAATGAAACACAGAGAAAGAGAAACAGAATATTTCTCTGTGATAAAAAGACAGAGAGGATGAAACACCACAGATGATGATCTTTCTTCTGTTTCCAAAAATGACATCAATGAATGACGCTGTAATGAAGCTGAATGTGGGGCTCAGAGAGAACAGTGAGAACACACACCACTCAAACACAACCATCAACTCACAACTGCGTGTGTGTGTGTGTTGTAGGTTGGAGCATGGAGGAGAGATCAGGATAAAACCAGGACCAAGAAAATGTAGGTTCTCTCTCTCTCTTCCTCTTTTGCTTTTTCTGTTTCACTTTCACTTTTCCTTTTCTCTCCTGCTCTTTCTCTTTACTTTCGTTGTGTCTCATTTTGTGTTGTTTGTGTGTTTTTTAGGTACCACTTCAGATTAAGACTTCACTTATTAAGGTTTATAAATGGTTTAATTATTAATAGTTATGTTGTTAACACATTAATAATCAGTTATAAGACAGATATAAAGAGCACCAGTGACCTGTAGTTTGCCAAATAATGCACCAACATCCATCTAGTTAAACTTCAGATCTTGCCAAATACTGACCTCACCATACCTCCTCTATCAGTCGACATTAACCCTGTCAACTCCAGCACATATTTGTTAATGAGTTTAACCCTTTAATGAATTACCCACCACCACTCTAATGATAATGTGGTGAACCTTAACATGTGAAATGACTAAACTCACATTCTCAGGTCTGAGCTTATTCTTTACCTCCACATTTTCACTAAGTTCTCTCACACTTTCAGTATTAGACACAAAAGAGTTCACTGTCACACTTCCTTTCTCTGTGTTACAAAGGATTATTAATCACTTTTAAAGCGTTCACAGTGTCATTAATAACCATGTAATAACAGGCTTTTAAACCATTTATAAACCTTTATTAGTGTATTCTTATTTTAATTTGGTACCATTGTGTGTTGTGTATCTTGTTGTGTGCAGATGCCTGTGAGCTCACACTGGACCCAAACACAGTGAACAAACACCTCTCTCTGTCTGAGGGGAACAGGAAGGTGAAGCGTGTGATGGAGATACGGTCGTATCCTGATCATCCAGAGAGATTCAGTGACTGGGAGCAGGTTCTGTGCAGAGAGAGTCTGACTGGACGCTGTTACTGGGAAACTGAGTGGCTTGGGGGAGGGGTTGATATTTCAGTGGCGTATAAATCAATCAGGAGAAAAGGACTCAGTGCTGACAGTAGGTTTGGAGCGAATGAAAAGTCCTGGAGTCTGTTTTGCTCTAATAACAGATACTCTGTCCTTCACAATGAGAACAGAACTGCTCTCCCTCCTCCTCCCTCCAGATCTAACAGAGTAGGAGTGTATGTGGACTGTCCGGCCGGCACTCTGTCCTTCTACAGCGTCTCCACTGACACACACACACTCACACACTTACACACACTCACCACCACATTCACTGAACCCCTCTGTGCTGGGTTTTATCTTTCTTATTACTCCTCAGTGAGTTTGTGTCAGATAAAATAGTGCTGTGTGTGATCTATTGTTTTGATTGGTCTTTTCTGTCAAACGAGCTGCTGCTTTAAAATGTGAGGAGAATCACAAAAGACGATGAAACAGAAATGAAGCTCAGTTTGTAAAAGAAAGCGAGCAGAGAGACTCTTCAGGGACAAAACAGTGATAAAACCTGGATCTGAGTGAACACTACACCCCTGCACTTCTCTCTCTTTTATATCCCTGATGTAAACAGGATTTTTCAGCTGTTTATTTGATTTCTCTCGTTATAAAGCGCTGTGTTTATTTACACTGTGTGCTGGTCTCCATCGTCTCTCACATCAAATCTATGGGGAGTCAGTTACAAAACAGTGGATTCTCTGTCTCTGACGTGTCCAGCTCGGTCCTACTTCTGTATCCCAGGCTCCTCAACACCATCTGAACGCCTCTTCTCTACAGCAGGAAATATAGCTTCAAACAGAGAGAACCAGCCTTAGCCCAGAACATGGGAGAGGTTTCTATTGTTACTCTGTAATGAAGGAGTGAGGGTGTGAGTGAGTGAAGGTGTTTCCTGTAGGAGGAAAGAGGACAGAGGGGATCAGGGTGTAACGGGTGGGTTGTGTTCATCTGTGTCGTCAGTGTAAACACAGACCCTCGTCATAGTGCACTTCCACCTCCAGAACTCTTCAGATATTTGTAAATATTAAATATTTAGTTTTCAAACGACGCCAAACACAATGTAAGTGTGGGCTAACACTGAACTGTCTTTGTTCTTGTTAATCTGGTTAATGGTGTAAACTGAGCACAGACAGTGTGTTGATGCTGAGTGGACGGGGGTTAAGAGATGTGTCTTAAAGCTGAAAGGAAACACAAACATAGGAACAGAAGGAAAAGATGGGGCTTCTCTAAGAAACTCTTCTCCTTTCTGTGAGATTGGATTCTGGGGGTTTGTTGTGGGGGGAAATGAAAGAGTGATGTTTGTTGGTGGAAAAGAAGAATTCTGAAATATACTTTTATTAAAGTTTAATATTATGAACATTTAATAAATCTCTTAAAAAACAGAAGTCTGTCTTTCTACTGCATCTCCACACACACACACACACACCCTGAAGCCCTAGTAACGGGTCTAGTAACGGATTCTGAATAAAATTCAACATTTTCTCACATTTTAAAGCAGTGAGAATGTGGCGGTCACACCCTGTTACTGAAGAAGAATATTCTGTTGTGTTTCACTGCAACAACAAGCTGAATGTATGAGAGTAAAGACTATAAGAGAATGTAAACACAAAAGATCCTCAGTGATTTCTCTGGTAAAAAAGAAAGAAAAAGACCCAATGTTCCCATGACTAACTCCACAGCTATTAAGAGCTTTATTTATATAATCAGTTTATATAATCATGTACCAACAGTGGAGATGCACAGACTGATCGTCCGTGACCGGAAAAGGCCGGTTTTTATCGTGATCGACCGGTCAGTGTCTCCACACAGATTTGTGCCGGTCGCATTTACACATGTGCACCACACGAGGGCAGCAGCAGCAGCGCAAACACAGCCACACACTCACTGTTTAAGCACTGTTTCCTATTGTACTACACTTGTGCACTTGTTTTCATTAGGAATCGTTAATAATTGCTCTTTATTTTATTTAGGGTTTTTTTTCGAAGACAATATTTGTCACATTAGTGCACAATTTTATGTTCAGATAAAAGTAAAAGTTTCCATTAAACCCATCTTCAAATTCTGTCTTTAAAAAAACACAGTCTCAGGAGAGAGGCGCCGCACCGGTGAAAAGCTCCAAAAGACAATCTCTTACTCACCACTCCACAGTAAACGTGCCTTTATTTCCTGAGTAACGGTAACGCACTGTTCTGGAGCTCCTAGCGCCCAGGCGATGGTAAGTTTTGACGTAAAGTCTTCGTGAATTCAAAGTTGAGGGCGTTCCTTCTTAGATTCAGTGCAGCTGTGGACCAATGAGCGGCTGCCGGCTGTGAGCGGGGTCCTATTCCCCGGGGGAGGGGTGCGCTGCTGGACGCCGCTCTCCACAGGGATTCGCTCACAGCTCTGAGGGGGCGGGTCAGAAGTGATTGACACCTCTATGAACCAATAGCAGGGACTCAGATGAAGACAAAGAGAATCGAGGTGCCGAGATCACTCACTTTCTCTGGGTCTGGGAGAGAGAGGGAGCGCCTTTGAACATATTTTAGAATAAACTTAAATTGACTTGTTTTATCGCAGAACAACCAAATAAAACCTTTATGTTTTGTGACAGACAAATTATTACTATAGGTCGGGCACTTTGAGGTACATACTCAGTTCGTTACTTATTCGCCAGTTTCTTATTCGGACTCTATTCCACTTTTAATGGTGCAGTAGTTGCATTCTGTCGCCGCTAGATGGCAAAGTACGAACACACCTTCCATAACATGGAAAAACTACACGTTTAGCTTAATTTCGTGGATATTATCTCTTTATTTTCAAAGTGTCTCAAAAATCTGAAAGTCTCACTGAAGACACAATATAACACACTATTAATGTCCTGAAGATGAAGAAATGTCACAGTGGAATTGTTTTTTTTATAATGGCCCTATAAACATAGCATTGGAGATGATAGAATGTGTGGAGAAATTGCGTATTTGGCTTAATTCATTGGACATTATCTTTTTACTTTTAAAGAGTCTCAAACATCTGAAAGTCTTATTGAAGACACAGTGTAAAAGACTCTCAGAATCCTAAAGATTAAGAAATGTCACTGTGGAACTGTTTTGTCATAATCCTGTGAATATAGCACATGACGTGATGAATATGTAGAAACATTAACTGTGGAGTAAATGTCCTATGGCATTTTTATGTTTTAATTGTCAGATTATCAAGAATCTGATATTGATTTTACAGAAGGTGTAGCACAAATATAACACCCCAAAGTGTAGAGTTTAATTCATAAAGGTGTGTTTGTTTAAACACTGAATGTCAATGTGTATATTCACGATGCCTGGTTATTTCCAATATTATTATATTCTTATTATTATGACATTTTATAACATGATGTTATGCCATTTAATTAGTCTGGTTGCCTGGCAACATTTTAACATTAAAGAGAGCCTTAAATATGAATAACAATGTGTAAAAAAGCACAGAAAAAACTGGGCAGCTGGACCCATGAGGCTCAACAAGGCAAAGCTTTCAAGTACAAGGTCTAAAGGCCAAGCCCATGTGTGGATAGACATTACATCCCACACAGTCAAAGTACCAAGAGGAGAATGTACACATGTAACATTAGTTAATAGGAGGTGGGTGTAAGTACACACTGAGTCTGAGGGAGTTTGGGCCAGTGAGGCTTCACAAGGACTAACTGACTTTGTGTCTATTTACAGAGTAAGAAAAATGAGAGGAAGTTTATTTAAAAGACATTTTTGACCATAACTATTGAGAGCTGGTCTGAATCACGATAAATAACTGTGTTCATATGTTCTCATGTCTCGAGCTGTGAAGACTATGATGAAGATTTTGAACACGGTTTGTGAGAAACTTCAAAAGTTGGTTCATAAAATTTAACCCTTTGATACTCGTGACAGTTACGCCCAGTGATGATGTCATCGTCTGAGTGTTTGACACTGTTGGTCTCTGCTGTTTTAAACCTGTGTTGGTTCTGCTCATCTATCGTGATCTGTGTGTATCTGACCATAAAGCTGTGTTCTTTGATTTTCTGCTCTCATGTCAACAGCGAGGGCAGCATCAATCAACGCCAGTTTACATTCCAGAGCCTTAAAAACATCAGTCCTCCTGCTGTTATGGAGATGCTCAGTCAGAGTCCGGTACCTGATTGTTCAGATCCTGATTTGCTAGTGACCCACGACGACGAGACACTGTCACATATTTTAAACCACTTGGCACCTCTAAGAACAAACACGCTTGGCTCCATTTCCTCAGCCTGCTCCTGTGGTGGAGAAAATAAACACAAGTGTTAAGAACTGAACTCTAACAGAGCATTTACAATCAGAGAGTAGTTTATTAACCTTAAGGTGGTCCACACACAGTAGCTCAGAGCACTATGTGAATGAGGACAGAGAGGATGTTTTCACAGAGAGTTTATGAAGGTAGTTTATACGTCATAAGCATGAGATCATCACTCTAAGTTTCTGCAAGCTTCGTTTCCTTAGAGACGTCCCAGTTTGATAAACAAGATGGAGGACAGAATGTTTTGTTTCTGATAAAGCACTGACCTCGAGACTGACCCGACATTCACTTAGTTTCTGAGTTCTGTTGATGATTAGAAATGAATATAGAGACAAAACAAGCACAGGGTCTTTAACAGAGACATAAACACTTCCACTACAATCCTCCCCTTGTCTCTAAGGACACTGAGAACATACAGAAACTCTAGGATCTGCACAAGGAAACTCACATTACTGCACACAGAGGTTAAAAGAGGAGAAAATAATGTATAAATGTTTAATACAAGAACTGAACATCAGCTGTTACATGTTAGACTTTCTGCAACAGTTTCATAAATTCTCATTAAAAACAGCAGTAAAACATTGTAACAGTCATCACATTTAAACTGAGTGATTTGTTTGTTCAGTTTCGATACAGGAGGTGGTTTTAAAGAGTTCTGTCTCATAGAGGAACCTCTTAGTGAAGTGAAGAAGATGGACTGAGAATGGAGAATGGGGATTAAAATGTTCCTGAATGAATTTGCTGGTGAGATTATAACTAATTTGTGTCTAAACCCATCCACGCTTTATTCACTTCATCAAATGTATTTTCAGAAACTGAAGATTCAAAAGGATCAGTGCTGGAATGTGGGGTTAGTGAACACACAGGGCATGTGTCATGGTCATTACCAGTTGTCTTCACTGTGAAGTTCACATATCGCCAGTAAACATTTTCACTGCAGTCTATGAACCTCTCTGTAGTCTCAGGTTTTTCTTCCCTGCGCATTTTCACTGTCATCCAGATGGACGCTGTCAGGACGATGCAGATGAAGATGAGTGCTGTCACCTTGCAGAGGTTGAACAAGATGTGAAATTGTCCTGCCCTGGTGAATCTGTGGTGTCTGTTCTGGGGCTGGGGCTCTTTTACAGTGTGAGATGTGGACCCACGTGTCCCTCTCAGCAATCTTCACTGCGGTGTGAGTAGTCAGGAGCACCTGGAACGGTCCTTGACAGCGATCCACTTTCCAGTTCGCCCTCCTGTAGACTTTAGTCAGGATCCAATCCCCAGGCTTCACCGTGTGTCCTGTAACTGCTCGGTAGAGACACTCTCACCCTCCTGTGCACCTCAGACAAAACAGAACACAACATTGCACAGTATTTTTGCATGTGATCGTCTTCCAAGGCCAGCGTTTCTCTTTTGGAGCACATCCTGTATTTGGCGGACGGCCAAACATTATCTGGAAAGGGGAGAGTTTGGTCCTGGACCACACTCTTTGTCTCAGACTCGTGCACACACCAGCGGCAGGGCTTCCACCCGATTTAGCCCTGTTTCTGGACACACTTTAATCAGGTGTTGTTTTATTGTGCCATGTGCTCTTTCTACCGCCCCTGCACTCATAGGGTGATAGACACAGTGTTTGTGTAGTGGCATGTCAGTTACTTCACTGATGTGTGTTAAAATGTTGCTAACAAACGATGGCCCATTGTCAGATGAGGTTTTCCTAGGAACGCCGAACCTAGGGGCAGTTTCCCTCAACAGTATTTTTGCTACCGTTAGTGCGTCTTGGTGAGAAGTGGGGAAAGCTTCTACCCGTTTTGAAAACATGTCAACGATCACAAGCACATATTTCTTTTTCAGACGTGGTGTTAATTCAATAAACTCCATTTGTAGGTGATCAAAAGCCATGTCAGGTTCTGGATGTCCATGTGTGTGTTCATATGAAACGGCTCCTGTTGAGTTCACCTTCAGACGGTGAGACACTTTTTTGAAAAATGTTGTGAGTAATTTGAGAAGCCTTTTACAAACCACTGTTGATTTACTGCGTCTACCGTTCCTCCCCTCGAACAGTGCTCCACTCCATGGGCCATTTTCACAAAGTAAGGAAAGTAGTAGGAGGGTAGACATGGTTCGTTGTTTGGTCCCAACCAGATTTTCCCATTAAACGTACGCCCTGAGTTTCCCCATGTTTTCACATCTTTAGCTGTTCTGGTTTTTTGAATTTCCTCAGGTGTAACATCCTGAGGTTCAACAATGGGGGCTTGTATTAAAAACACCCCAGGGTCAGACGCTGCCTTCTTAGCTGCAGCATCTGCTCTCGCGTTCCCCAATGCTCCTGGGGTTTTATCACTTGTGTGTGCGTGAACATGTGCTACTGCCACCTGTTTTGGTAAAAGAATGGCATCCAGAAGTGCTGACACTAGTATGTGATGTGCAGGGGCCTTACCTGATGATGTTAGGAAATGTCTTTGTTTCCACAAGGTCCCAAAGCTGTGAACAGCCCCGTAACTGAACCTGGAGTCTGTGGAGATGGTGACTGCCTTTTCTTTGGCTAGTGTGCATGCCTCAGTCAGTGCAACTAGTCCAGCAGCCTGTGCTGAAAAACTGGAAGGTAGGCTGCCTGTAAACACAGTGTCTGTTAGTGTAACAACAGCAAACCCTGTTTTTGTCACGCCTTTAGAGTCTTTGTAGCTGGATCCATCTTCATAGAGGATTAAATCAGGATTATCCAGTGGAACATCTTTCAGGTCGTGGAGAGCAGACGAGGTCCAGTGTGTGCAGACGGTCATGGGGCTCCCCGTCCTGTTCTGTGGGAAGGAGAGGAGCTGGGTTCAACACTGTACACCTTTTTACTGTAACATTTGTCATTTCTGTCAATAACGTGTGATTTTTGAGGCACCTGGCTGCACTGAGATGTGATGTCTGTTTTTCCAGAAAGATCATGGACACTGCGTGTGGAAGGTGTAGGGTGATGTCTGCATACCCCACTATCTCTCTAGAAGCTATGATGGCCTTCTCTGCTGCTGCTACGGCTCTTAAGCAGTAGGGATAGCCCTGAGCTACGGTGTCTAGCCGCCCACTGGTTGAAGTTTGTTACCGTGTTCTTGTAAGAGAACAGAAGTCATGGAGCCTTGTTTTTCATCTACAAATTGTTCAAAAGGTTTGTCTGGATCAGGCAGAGCTAACACTGGTGCGTTCTGAAGGGCTATTTTTAGATTTACAAACGCCTCCTCCCCTTCAGGGGTCCAGGTTTCTTTGGACGAGGCCGTTAGACTCTTTTTATGTGCCGTGTCGTGTAGTGGAGCAGAGGTTTGTGCATAATTTGGAATCCACATTCTGCAGTATCCAGTCAAACCTAGAAAAGAGAGGAGCTGCTTTTTTGTAGTTGGTTGTGTGCGATTTCAGAGACTCTTTCTGCACACAGTGACTTTCCCTTTGCTGACAGATCATGTCCCAGATGTGTGACTGTTGGTTGCACAAGCTGCATCTTGTCCCTCTCCACCCTGTGGCCGTTCTGTGCTCGGAAATGAAGCAGAGAGACAGTGTCAGTTACACAGGTGTTCTGATCAGGAGAACATCTCAAAAGATCATCTACGTACTGTAGAAGTGCACTAGGACCTGGGAGAGAGAGCTTAGCTCAGTTACCCCTCAGGGCTGTACTGAAAAAAGAGGGTGACTCAGCGTATCCTTGTGGGACACGTGTGAATGTGTGTGATTTCCCTTGAAAAGAGAAAGCAAACCAAACCTGAGAGTCTTTGTGCACTTTCAGACTGAAAAAAGCATTTTCCAAATCAATCACTGAGAGCCACTGTGAATTTTCTGGGACCTGACTCAGAACAGTGTGTGGGTTTGGAACTTCTGGAGCTCGAGCACAAATAGCCTTGTTTACTGCTTGCGAGTCTTGAACAAAGCCCCACTGCTCTGGTTTTTCCTGGAGCCGTTGATTTTATTACAGACCAAATTGGAGATCTACACGGTGAGTCCGGACATCCCATAATAATCCCTCTCTCCAACAAACTGTTCAAAACAGGGGTTATTCCATCGATGGCCTCTTTTTCAGAGAATATTGAGCTGTGCTGTGCACGGCCTGTAATCACTTTCTGGAGTGATTATTAATTCTGGAGCTCCTTTCATAAGACCATCATCATATTTGCCTTTGGACCACAGCCAAGGTTCAATGGCGTCTAGAAAATCTGCTTCTTTACTGACGCTGATTTGTTGAGACAAAAGTGACACTTCAGCTCGGGCTGAGAATGACACATTTACTGTTGTTCTGTGTGTTTTTGGACGTCTTTGAATATTCCCAATGTTCAGTTTCACTCGGCTGTCAATCAGTGATTGTTAAACAAGTTAAAATGAAATTTGACATGTCTTTCCTTTGTTTATTGTTTCCCTTTGCTGAGAAAATGTGAGGTACCTCCCCTCGAAACCACTGACTCTGATCTGAGGTTAAATTTACTGTGCAGTCCATCCACTGCTCTCCAGTAAATAGAGTGGTTACAGAGACTAACACACTGTCTCTACCTTGGGACACACATTTGTTCCACATCAACAGGCCAGGTCTCCACACTAGCAGTGCACTGCACATCCCCTGAGGTTGTGACGTTATCGTAATTAAATGTTGCCCGTAAATGATTTAAAAAGGGGAACCACAGGTTTGATTTTTCTAACTGCCGTCCCATCCACACCTGTGTAAGATCGGATGGAGTTTGTGGCAAATGTAACACGTTTATCTCAACACCCACCTTCGTGCTTGACACTTTCATTCCTAATTTACACATTAGGTCCCGAGCTAAAAGATCCACAGGGCAGTTTGGTGATAGAAGGAAAGCATGTTTCAGGGCTGTGTCACTTCCTGCACGGTGACACCAAAGCTCCTCAGTGTAAGAGTCCATTAAAGGAGCTCCACCCGCCCCCAATACAGATGTTTTCCTCCCTGATAAACGTGGGTCGGGTGTAAGGCCCCTGTTTTTATGATGTGTGTGTGGTGTGTGTTCTGATCCCTGTGTGATTCATGCCTCCTCTCCCTCAAGCTGTGTCTCTCTCGCTGCTGGTTCTCAGGACGATTAACAGCAGTGTGTCCCACTTCTTTACAGTTGTAACTCTTGTACTGAGAGAAGTCTCTGAAGCCAGTGCCACCTCCTCCACGTCCTCCACCTCTTCCTCTGTCTCCTCTGAAACCAGCTTTTGCCGCCTCCAGCACCGCACACTGCAGTCGGTGCAGCTCCTTTTCTCTCTTCTGTTGTCCTTTCTTCACTTTCTCAGTCAGTCTTTTTTCGACGTGTAAAGGCCAGGACGGTCTGTAGTCGTCCTGTGTCCACTTCCACACAGTCGTCTCTCACCTTCGTCTGAATGTCGGATTTCAAACCACTCATGAAGCGTTCTTTTAAGTGTCTTTCCCACGGGCTCCTGTCGTTTCCGGGACAGTCGGCGGGTTTCTGAAGTCCGGAGTGAGCTTCGTGGAGTTGTTCCAGTTCATGTAGATAATCAGCGACAGTCTGTCCTTCTTTCTGCTCGCACTGAGACAGTTTGTCCAGATTCAGTCTGAACTGGAGACGCTGCTTCGATCCTTGTACAGAGGGCAGTCACTGAGACTTGAGAGGGTGATCCAGGGTGCCCCCCCTTTACTGTACGTCTTCGGGAAAAGGAAGATCCCCTTGTACTTTAGTCCATTCCAGTTTCATCGTGTGTCCACATACTTCTGTCAGTTCATTCACAGAAGGTCTCCACCCGGTCACAAACTCCGGTCCTCCCTCTGAAATCGGAGGGAGATCTTCACATACATCTTCACGTGTGAAAACACAGTCTGCCCCATTAGGCCCCATCACCTGGAAACTCTGTGTTTGAAGCGAGGTGCTCGGTCCCTCTGGGCTTTTCCTGAGGCGCTGCAGTGGGAGGAGGTCTTGCTGCTTTCTTTTTCCTGCTTCTTTCCTCCAGCTCTGATTTGCTCCTCCAGGACTTTAGCACGTTGCTGCAAACGTTCAAACCCTTTATCCTTCTGCTGATGGGGGAGGATTCCTCTCGTCTTCATCCCTTCTACCACTTTGGTGTTGGGTTGAGCTTGTGGTGTCTGGGGAGTAGCTGAGGTTAGAGGAGGGTTGATAACGGCTTCATCGCCAGCATTCTCTTCTCCCTCTTCTGCTGTTTCATCTGGAGGAGGAGGAGGAAGAGGCCAATCATCCAGGGATTCTTTCTGCAAATTCAAAAACTGACCACAGATCACTGTTTCTTTTCTCTTTAATGTGAGGTGTCTGATGTGTGTTTACGCTCCTGGGCCTTTTCCTTATCTGCCTCTTTCTGCGCTGCCTTTCTCCACTCTCCATAAGCACATGACACTCTGGTTTCCATGGGAACTCCTCTGGTTTGTGTTTTATTGTGTTACTATTACAGTGCTCTTCAGCTTTATCAGACCTGTCGTGTTGAGCTTGTGATTGTTGTTTAAAGTCGACTAGTTCATTTCTATTTAACGTCCCCTCGGGGGGAAAGTGACAGTATTTTTCCACTCGTCTGATTGAACGCAGCTGTCTGGTTCCCTTTGTTTCAGGCCTCTATTAATTCACCAAAAGGAGGGTCATTGCAGTGCACTGTTGGGGCTGGGGAAGGTTTCCCTGTCCTGAGTTTCAGCACGTCAGGGGACGGGAGGTCGGTCCGTGTCCCGTTCCTCAAACAGGTGAGATGGGGTTCAAGGGGTGATCAGTCCCTTTCCACTGGAAACGACCCCCCCTCCGAGACAGTGTTCAATATCCTGCCGACAACGACACGCTGTGGTGGAGAAAATAAACACAAGTGTTAAGAATGAAACGTCCTGGAGTCTGTTCTGCTCTAATCACAGTTACTCTGTCCTTCACAATAAGAACAGCACTGCTCTCCCTCCTCCTCCCTCCAGATCTAACAGAGTAGGAGTGTATGTGGACTGTCCGGCCGGCACTCTGTCCTTCTACAGCGTCTCCACTGACACACACACACTCACACACTTACACACACTCACCACCACATTCACTGAACCCCTCTGTGCTGGGTTTTATATGTTTATAGTTGTATTTTATTTTAATTAGGGGTTTTTCGAAGACAACATTTGTCACATTAGTGCACAGTTTTATGTTCAGATGTAAAAGTTTCCATTAAACCCTTTGTACAGAAACGCCCTCTATTGTTAATCAACATTAATTAGTTCATAGCGTCAAATGATTTGATCAAAAAGCCCTCAACACCACCTCATATGTCTCAGTAGTAACACCACTACACACACACTGACTTTCAGCCCCCTGCTCGGTACTGACTGTTTACACCTGGAGCAGGACGACATTTAAACTCGGACATTTAAACCATAACAGACTGTAAAATCTCTTCAAATTCTGTCTTTAAAAAAACACAGTCTCAGGAGAGAGGCGCCGCACCGGTGAAAAGCTCCAAAAGACAATCCCTTACTCACCACGCCACAGTAAACGTGCCTTTATTTCCTGAGTAACGGTAACGCACTGTTCTGGAGCTCCTAGCGCCCAGGCAATGGTAAGTTTTGACGTAAAGTCTTCGTGAATTCAAAGTTGAGGGCGTTCCTTCTTAGATTCAGTGCAGCTGTGGACCAATGAGCGGCTGCCGGCTGTGAGCGGGGTCCTATTCCCCGGGGGAGGGGTGCGCTGCTGGACGCCGCTCTCCACAGGGATTCGCTCAAAGCTCTGAGGGGGCGGGTCAGAAGTGATTGACACCACTGTAAACCAATAGCAGAGACTCAGACGAAGACAAAGAGAGTCGATGTGCCGAGATCACTCACTCTCTCTGGGACTGGGAGAGAGAGGGAGCGCCTGGGAACATATTTTACAATAAACTTAAATTGACTTGTTTTATCGCAGAACAACCAAATAAAACCTTTATGTTTGAGGTACATACTGTCTACATTCAGTGTTAAAGTCTAGTGTTAAAGTGGAATCGCTCTAAAATGAGCCGAAAACTGCACCTGTGTAAGAATGAGTGTTTTAAAATAAGAGCGGTATTTCCAACGAGGGCCACAGGGGGGCAGTGTGAGCCCGCAGCGCTTTACCTCCTCTCCCTCCTTTAATGATTTTGCTGGTAGTTTTATGGAGAGAGATTAGTCTCAAAATACTTTACAAATGCGTAAATGTTAATCCACAAATTAAACACAAGTCACAGATATGTTTCACTGTTCACAAATGAACACATCACACTCTGTGTCTCACGGTCTGCAGTTTGTACAAATACAGTTACATTCATAAACACGTGTTTGGTTTTCATAGATATATCATCATTTTATGCGAAAATAAATACATTTGTTTAAATTTACATTGAATATATTTGTAAAATCACTGTCTCGAATTTAAAATGTATTTGTAAAGTGTTGAATCTGAATAGAGATGGTGCATCTACAGACACGAAGTATAAACGCACATCTACAGCTCGTCTAACACAATATATGGTAAAATTGTGAGTGCTATTATAAATAAAAAAATATTTTTTTCTATTGTAATTATGTCTTCTCTTTGAATGAACATAATTTATGTTGTTTGTATGTGTTGTGCTCGTTTGAATTTTTTTTATTACACTACTTACATTACAGTTGTATTTAACCATAATTTTTTGGGAAATTTGAAATATTACTATTCAGTTTGATTTAACCATTTCATGACCTTCAGCATTCTTCAATTTATGGAATTGTGTTGTTATTCTTATGACGTTTGTAATGCGATTACTTCACGTTCTTACAGTAAAAATGTATGAACATTATACTCTGGGTGCTCTAGAACATGTTCTTCAAGACCGCAGTGGAGTGGTCTGGTGACAGTTTGATTTAACCATTTTATGGAGTTTAATATCTGAGTTTTTTCAAGCCTATTACTCCTAATTCTTACAGGAAACACACATAAATATTACACCCTGTGAACCTGAGGACATGTTTTCAATACAACAGTGGGATTTTCTGGTAACAGTTTGATGTTTAATTTTAATCTCAGGGAAACTGAATTCCCTCCATTTTATGGACCTTTCTGGACTTTTTAAGGGTTTTAAACCGTTCTTTTAGCCACTCAGGTCTGTTTTTAATATTAACTGTAGTGAATTGTGTGGAATTATGTTTTAAATTCCATTTCTTATTCATTTTCAGTATCTGCTCTTTTCTGCGAGTCCCCCCTCTCGCTCTCACACGTTCTACCGTAAACCGCGATGTAGACGCGCACAGGAAATCCTAGTGTAGACGGCGTCACCGCGGCGTAAATGTCTACAATTATGAGAGAAAACGGTGTAAGAGTTTGAGAATAAAATAATTTTTCACTAATGTTTCAAGATCTCAAGTCAATATTTTGACTTTTCTTGAATCTGCCATTTTTTGAGAATAATATCAACATTTCCGTAATTAATTTAAAATATTTAGAGGATAGAATTATAATAAAGTTATGATTTTTCAAAATTAAAGTGAACTTTTTGTGAATTCATTTTTCTTATTTCTAGAAAACAGTAAATACTCAATAATAAAATTGTAATATTTTGAGAATACAGTAAATATTTACAAAAAATACGTTTTCTTATTTCAAGAACAAAATAATTTATGATAAAGTTATATTACGAGAATAAAGTCTATTGAAAAATCATTTAATAATGTTATTTTTTTAATTGAAGCTGCATTCTCAACAATTCTCAACAGTTGACTTGCTACTGTCATATTTTTCAAGAATGAACGTTAAAAAAAAAAAAAAAAAAAAAGCGCTGTGTAGAGGATTACACCGTCAGTGCCACTGTAAAGCTGCTTATTTGTAATTATCTGATTAATTTAGACTGTTGCAGAGGTGTTTGCTGATAACTATTTTCTTCATTCTGTGTTGTCTTCAGCAAAAGCGTAGTCTACGAAATAAAGGTACAATACTTTTAAGAAACAGACACAAGATGAAGGAGACACATGAAGCTGGAACTGTCCTTTTTCCACTGGAGGAGCAGGGACTGTGTTGTGGACGATGACAAATTGGGCAACATTAGGTTCTGACCAGCTTTTTTTTTTCTTGTGGACGATATGAGGTATTGTCTGGTCTCATTTTCATCGGTTCAGGCTTAATTCTGTCCACAAAAGCCCCGTTAGGTTTTATTTATTGTTTAATGTGGTAATTGATAAATAAAGACAGTAGCAGGTCAGTTGGATTTTACTGAACACTTTGAGAATGAGGTGTGATTTTGGCCGCGGCTCTGTGCCGCACAACAGGAGCCCACTGTCCCACCTCCAGCTGAATGTGCCGCGACAAACTCGCTCAGTTCACAACGAAATGGAGTCCCACCAGATTCACTCCCTCCTCGACACCAACTGTTAATGTTTCAGTGGTAAACAGTGGGTGTAGTGTGTAAATAAGGAATGGAGAGATCAGACTAGTGTCCTAATGCACAGCCTGAGTCATGTCTGTCTGAAAATAATTGTTAAATTGAGGGAACGAATTACTAAATTGAGGGAACGGATTATTAAATTGAATGAACAGATTATTACATTGAGGGAACCGATTAAATATCTAAATAATATCCCCCCGCCCCCCCAGCAAGGCAATTTTTTAAAGAGCACCTTTCATACATTCATTCAAAGTGGTTTACAATTACAAAAATAAAGGATGTGGGAGAAAATAAATGAAAACATCAACATCTGATTAAATAAAGGGACACATATACATGATTAAATATTACCTAAAAACATAAGAGCGTTGCTGAAAGCTAGTATTTCAGAAAGCACTTGCATTGGAGAGTTACTATTAAAACTAAAAAGATTAAAAGAAAGATGATGCTCAAATCTGCAGTTTTCCAGTGTCCTAAGAGAAAGATCTGTTAATTCTTGGAATACATATAAACACTTAGCGTTTGTGCCCTAGTCATGGTTGAGTTGTGTGTCTTATTTTTAAAACGCTCTAATAATACGGATATATATGAGTCCAAATAAATTTAAAGCCATTACAAGTATTGCGATGTGAAGGAAATTAAGTTTAACATTTGCTTACAAACATGAATAAATTGTGAGCGTTATCTGTGAGTGTTCATACCGCTGCGTGATGTTGGGAGTTCAGCCTTCGGAACAACACTCCCACATCCTGAAAACTGAAAGGAGACGAGGTCAGAGTGAGTGTTCACTTTTGACCAGTCACAGAATGACAGCACACGCAGCTGTTTGTGCGAAGCCTGTTCTGTTTTAATTGTGTTGATAAAGACAAACAAAAACCACACCCCAGTGTGTGTTTACTGTATAATAGTTTAATGTACTTTATAACTGTTATTTATTTAATATGATTTACAGTTTTATGTCGTTACTTTCGGTTTCAAGACTACACCCTTCTCTCTTCGGTGTAGGGAGTGTAAGTGGGCGGGTTCGCTGGCAGCCATTTTCTACTGTAGCCAATCAGATCGTAGACTTTTGTTGTTTTTAAGCCAATCGCCAACAAGAGCTGCTTCCCACTGCAGCCACCGTTATTATCCACACCACGGCCTGGACCGGGGGAAAAACTTGGTCTCTCCTAAAGAGGTAAGCTGTGTCCGGATCAGTCTGAACCACGGATCGTTTTATATGAGAAAACTCATTTTTTGGATGTTTCGGATTTTCAGACCAGTTACAGTTGAGGCCGTATAAACGACAGAGATGGACGCTACGTACGGCAGTGAAACTGTTATAACTCTTTTTTAAATTGTGTTTCTGGGACTGCGCCCAATGATTCCAGGTAGGCTCTGGACCCACCGCGACCCTGAACTGGATAAGCGGTTACAGACAGTGACAGTGTTTCTGGGAGCAGTGCATCAAAACAATTTCAACTTAAACACGTTGATCTGAATAAATGAGGCAAAATGCAGTTTGAATGATCTGAGACCCCAAAATTACTCATGGAATTTACACGAAATCACAATCACAGCTAACAGTAACCAGAAAACAGTAACCTTTGGCTTAAACCTAACTCCATGTAAATAAGATAGGAACGGGGTTATAAAAAATGTATATTATTTTATTAGAAGATTCATGTAGTCATTAAATATCATAAACATACAAATCCACCTCACTGACTTTCGAAATCAGAACATGTTGCAATAACCATTGCGCACAAAATAAAAAAAAAAATATATATATATAAAATTATATAAAACATATTCATACTTGGGCACAAATATAGAAACTTTTTTTCTTTTTTTTTCTTCAGTATACACAACATGCATTATGTTATACTTACTTTTATGGCTTTTTCTAACTCTTTTATCCAAAGTTACTTCCAAGGTATTTCCAGAAATAATTGGACAGAAAAGTAAAGTAAAGATGTGGTAATTTAATGTACAATGACTGCTGGAGACTCTAATCAAATGTGCAATTTCTGTCTGATGATAAATTATGCTGCAGATTTGGCAGGTCATTTTGACATTTTGTGATTGAGAGTGATATCACTGAGTGGTCCTAAACATTTAGTGTTATGTTCAGAGTATATTAAGGTTCATTAGTTTCTTTTGAACTGTTTATATTTAAGAGAAACAGAAACTTGGTGTTTTACTTCATGTGTGAACCATGTGATGATCTCTGAACTCATAATCATTTATGGATGAGTTATTGGGAGGGATCATGAGGTGTTGACGTTTGAGTTTGATTGACCAGTGTAAAGATGTTGATAGCCATGCAGCTGTTTAACTGTGTTTCTGGGAAAAGCTGGAATAATCGTAGTCTGACTTTCCTCACGCACGAGACGTTCTAATGTTGTGAGCATGTGTCGATTAGTGATGAAATCTAACAAATCTAATGAAATCTAAGGGGAAGATTTTGTTGAAGTAATGAGTTTTAACTTGTTCAGGGGTAAATGTATTTTCTTTATGTTTTTTTAAGAATTTCAGATATTCCCGAATCCTAGTATTGCTTTAAATCAAAACCTCTTCCAACCGAGCAGAAAGCAGCATGTCCAGCCTCCAGTTGTGTCTGTGATAACTTCATGATGGAGCCTCAAAACACAACAGACGTCAGCAGTGGAACCTGTCACACAAAGTGAGTTATCATCTGTTAATAATTTAAATAAGCTATAAGATATTTATGATTGGTTTAACTTGGTTTAAATTGGTATTTCTTACATTCTTTCCCTTAGAGGCCCATTTTTAAATGAGATTTTGGTACAGAACCTCAAACATCCAGACCAGTAGGTGTCAGTATAACGTCTGTTTTATAACTTGATGAAGAAACACGGATGAAAATGAGTTTGCTCCTATCAGAGACAGTCTTTCATTATTTTAGTTCAAACCAGTTAATAATGTCTGCTAATGGCTTATTAGGGCGTTATTACACTTGTCCCAAATACCTGAGTCTGCACCTAGTATAAATTCTGCCCTCGTTTGTGGTTGAGGCTTATTACCTCTGGTTTTCTTTGACATACAGGAACTCCTGAATCGTGGGGCAATTGCAAAACTTCACACAGAACAGTGACATATAGAATTGTGCAGAAGAAAAGCTTTTTTTTTTTTTTGGTGTATACACAGGCTCAAGCAGCAAGGAACAACACTTTTAGGGCATTTCTCCAAGCAAGAGCCACTGTAACTATGGGTACATTCTTGTATGAGATGATGTTTATCTGTACAGACCAGTGTGTTTTTCTCCATGCTCTCAGACCACACACTCACTCCACAGAGCTGATCTTAGATGAGACAATACTTTAATAGTCCTACAGAGGGGACGATTACAGAGTCCTGCAAATTTCTCCTGCATGGATCCTTATTTGGGTAACATCCTACTTTGCCCCAACACTAGGTCTACTAGGTCTATGGGACTTCCCAGGAGAGAGCTGGTCTTCTTAATAAATGTATTCTGTCTCCTGCTATCTGCAACCGATATGCAGCTGCCCCATCAGACCACTACATAAATATTGCTGATGCTACAGCTGTGTTTAAAAATGATCCTGAGCAAGGTTAGTGTGCTCTGTTATTTTCTTGTAAAGTGCTCTAGTGTTATCTGACCAGTCCAGACTATTGTTGAGGTGAAAACTCAGGTACTGCATCGGAGGAGTTATTTCTGCTCCTGTGGAAATACACCACCATTTCTTTGATCTTCCCTGAAATTACCTGGAGGTGATACGGCATACACCACTCTACAAAGTCCTGTATCAGTTCTCTGTACTCCCCTGTTGTTCTCCAATTGGCTTTCCCCTCCCAGATCTCCCTACTCAGCTCCCTCTGCACGGCTCTCAGCTCGTCCTTAGCTCCTTATCTAGAAGCTAGAATCTCTCTTTTTTCTTACAGGAGAGAAAGCAGGCTTATAGCAGGGTTGTTTTTTGAGAAACAGAACAGACTTAGCACGTACAGTGTTCTCCACACAGAACTTGACATGTGTTATGCAGTGGGTGAAATTCAGTGCACTCTCTCTCTCTCTCTCAGAGCTTCTTCTGTCTCCTCAGACAATTTCTTCACTGTGCAGGTGATGGCTGGTTTCCTAAGTACAAGGGGTTTGTACACAGGCATAAGATGAACCAGATTATGATCTGATCTTCCAAGGGCAGGTAGGGGTGATGAGTAATGCCTCCTCCTGTGTGGGCATAAAACAGGTCCAGTATTTTATTGTCTGGTGTGGCAGGTTACGTACTTTCACAAATTCTGCCGACCCACCCCTTTCCCTTTTCCACTCCCCTGAACGTCAGCTGTATTTTTTTCCAAATATCCACACTGAACTTTTTCTCTATTCTCCACTTTATATTTCAGACAGCAGATGTTCAGAGCGGAACCTCCAGAGTCCAGCAGTGTGTCAATGAAGAGCAACAACTCAATGAAAGATCCTTATAATTTCAGTAATGAAAGATGCTGTAATGGTCTGAGGTAAGACATAAAAACAGCAGCACATCTTCACTTCTGACCGTGGTGTACACTGCTGCTTTATGGAACACTTACTTCCTTGATGCAGTGGTTGTTGTTGAAAAGAGCCATTACATTCGTATCATTTGTAGAGATGGGAAAATTAATTGAAAGCTTGTGTGTGCACATTCTGATTTCAAATTAAAGAGGCTTCATTGTCATTTCAGATATATTTCACAGACTTGTTACAGTTTGATAAAAATGTGGAGTTCTTCTGTCATTTGATGCGAGTGAGGCCATTGGACTCTAGTATCACCCTCTAAAACTTTTAAAAGAATGCGGTTGTCACAGTCTTTGTCAAATGCACGCAAAGTTTGGTGGGAACATTGCCCTCACTATATTATCACTTATTAAAGTAAGGATGTGCATATAACCACTGTTCCCTGAAGAAGAGAAACGAGGTACAGCATAAGCTGTGTGGGATATCATGTCCCTTTCATATCTGACTGAAGACACCTCTAATCACACCTGGAAGGTAGATGACGTGTAGCAACAAGGGTAGGTACCTTGCTTTTCTTCTTCAGGGAACTGTGGATATACGCGTAACCTTACATTCCCTATCAGTCAATTGACTCTGTACAACACAAGCTATATGGAAACTAAATTCACACCCTGTGAAGCAGACACTGAATCAAGAATGCAGCCTGGTGCATGTTGGACCCCGAAGAAAGGACAGCATGAGCTACGGAGGGGGCCAGCACGTCCAGGCGATAATGACCAGCTCTGTGAAGTTTATATCTCTGTGAAAATCACAAAATCATCAAAAACCAAATCAGGAAAATACTGAACTGAAGGCCCCTTAGATTAATTGACCAAATCTAAAACACTAAACATTTATATAATCTCAGACTGGTCAGTGGTATACTGTGTGATATGGCCACCTGTGATTCATAGAAAACACTCAAACAAAATCAGTTGTAGCTTTCACCAAATATCCACACTGAACTCTTTCTCTTTACTCCACTTTCTATTTCAGAGCAGAACCTCCAGAGCCCAGCTGTATGTCAATGAAGAGCAACATCTCAATGGATTTTCCTATTAAT
This sequence comes from Hoplias malabaricus, assembly GCF_029633855.1. Classification (NCBI taxonomy): domain Eukaryota; kingdom Metazoa; phylum Chordata; class Actinopteri; order Characiformes; family Erythrinidae; genus Hoplias; species Hoplias malabaricus. The sequence continues at coordinate 79,625,753 of NC_089801.1, forward strand.
TTCAGGAAAGAAAGAAGCTGTAATGTTTCGAGGTGAGACACAAAAACAGCAGCACATCTTCACTTTATGGTGTGCACTGCTGCATTATGAAACACATCATAGTTTCCTTGGAAGATTTTTTTTTCTTTCTCACAAGGTTTAGTTTTTGGATCTTTATTTGTTCTCTCTTGCACATGTTCCCAGTAGGTAATGTCATCAGGAACTACACTGAAGATGTTGAGTTATATATTTTCTTTCTTTCTGAAAATTAAAATCCACATCTGTTGTCAGGCTTACAAGCTGTGTATCAGGAACCCCTCTGTGTTTCAAAATCAGCTCAGTCAGGAAAAACAATACTGTAGGTCATATGGAGTTGTTGACTCCTCGTTGTAGTTTTTTCATGTTGTATTATTGTAATATTCAGGTCGGCCCAGAACTGCAACACAGCTTCTCTACTGACTGTGGTGTGGGTGTGCACTGCTTCTTTGATTAAACATTTTTTTTATCTTCATGAAGTGGCTGGAGTTGAGAACAGAGATCACATTTGAAGTATTTTCAGTCTACCAAAAATCAGTCGTCAATGACTAACCACATAAGCCAATATTTTCCTAAGTGTGCCGAAAAGAAACATGTCAAGATGAAGTTACTTGAAAAGTTTGCAAATGGGATAAAAGAGGTTCAGATTCAGTCTGTTTGTCCTGTAGAACTTTGGTGTGTCCAGTGAAAAACAGCACTAGATTATATAATATATATGTGTTCTCCTGCACAAATAATTTAAGATTGTGCGTGATCACAAGAAATAGCTCTGCAATCCCCCCCCCTCTCTCTCTCTCTGTGTCTCTCTCACTCACTCTCATAGCTCTAAGAGAGCTGTGCTACTCCAGGATGGTTCCAGGTGTGGAGTGTGTGAGCAGATTCAGACAGATCCAGTCTCTATCACCTGTGGACACTCTTTTTGTAGACAGTGCATCAGGAGCCTTAGGGACCAGTCTGTCCACTCAGGAGACTTGACCTGTCCCTGCTGCAGAAGGAGGTTTAAAACAGGCTCTGTTCAGTTTCCACACACGGAGGAGTCCATGGAGCTGGATGAATACACACCAGTGGATGGTGTCCTGCTCAGTGTCTCGGAGAGAAACAAAATCAGCCTGAAGAACAAGTACGAGAGCTTATTTGAGGGATTCAAAACACAAGAGAATAAAATCCTCCTGAACAGGGTTTACACTCAGCTCTACATCATCGAGGGAGAGAGGGAAGGAGTGAATGAAGAACATGAAGTTTTACAGATTGAAAACAAACCCTGGAAACAAAACCTGCCAGATACACCAATAAACTGTTTAGACATATTTAACCCTGTACAGTGTACGGTGGGAGAAATGGAAGAAGACGACACCAGAGCTGTGATGGATGAAGATGTGAGACGTAAAGAAGGAGAAGAAGATAGAGATACACAAGTGGAAAAACTTAAAAGCGTTCTGACTAAAGGCATTGCTGGCATTGGAAAAACTGTCTCTGTGCAGAAGTTCATTCTGGACTGGGCTGAAGGAAAAGCCAATCAGGATATAGAGTTCATGTTTGTGCTTCCATTCCGAGAGCTGAACCTGATTAAAGACAAACAGTACAGTCTTCATGGATTTCTGTGTGACCTCCATCCTGAGCTTCGAGGTCTGGACACAAAGGAATATGACGTATGTAAAACTGTGTTCATATTTGACGGCCTCGATGAAAGCAGAATTCCACTGAAGTTCTCAGAGGGTGAGAAAGTGTCAGACGTGACCAAGGTGTCTTCAGTGGACGTGTTGATGACAAACCTCATCAAAGGAGACCTGCTTCCCTCTGCTCACATCTGGATAACCTCCAGACCAGCAGCAGCCAATCAGATCCCCTCTCAGTACATCAGCCGTGTGACAGAAATTCAGGGATTCAATGATCCACAGAAGGAGGAGTACTTCAGGAAGAGGATTAGTGACCGACACCAAGCCGACAGTGTCATCTCCCACATTAAGACGACGAGGAGTCTCCACATCATGTGCCACATTCCAGTCTTCTGCTGGATCTCAGCAACTGTGCTTCAGCGAATCATGAAACAAGGGACCACAGAAATCCCTAAAACTCTGACTGCAATGTACTCACACTTCCTGTGCACTCAGACAATCATGAGGAAGGAGAAGTATGAGGAGGAAGATGAGAGAGGAACTCTGCAGGAACTCCTGAGATCCAACAGGAAGATGTTTCTGAAACTGTCTGAACTGGCTTTCAAACAGCTGATGAAGGGCAATGTGATGTTCTATGAAGACGACCTGAGAGAGTGTGGGATTGATGTCACTGAGGCCTCAGTGTACTCTGGGATTTGCACTGAGATCTTTAGGGAGGAGTCTGTGCTTTACCAGAGGAAGGTTTACTGCTTTGTGCATCTGAGCTTTCAGGAGTTCCTAGCTGCTTTCTATGTGTTTCACTGCTGTGTGAACAACAACATGGAGGAACTGAAGCTTCTGAAGCCAAAAAACATGAAGTGGTCTCATAGTGTTTCACTTGATGAACTGCTGAAGGGAGCTGTGCGCACAGCTTTAAAGAGTAAGACTGGACACCTGGATCTGTTTCTCCGTTTTCTGTTGGGCATCTCACTGGAGTCCAATCAACAACTCCTGCAGGACCTACTGACACACACAGTGAGCAGCTCTGAGAGCATCAAGAAAACAGTTCAGTACATTAAATGGGTAATACAAAGAGAGGACCTTCCTTCTGACAGATCTATCAATCTATTCCTGTGTCTCACTGAAATGAACGACTCCTCTTTATCCAGTAAAATCCAGGAGTATCTCAAATCAGAGAAACACTCAGATAAGAAACTGTCTACTGGAGAGTGTTTAGCGTTAGCCTACATGCTCGTGAACTCAAATGAGGTGCTGGATGAACTGGACTTGAGGACGTACAACACCACTGAGAAGGGTTATTGGAGACTGATCCCAGCTGTGAGCAACTGCAGAAAGGCCATGTGAGTGTTGTTTCTACATGTTTTAAAATGTTTTTATTTTTATATATATTTCAGTGTTGTTGTTGACTGAGACAAATTTCCAGATTGTTTTACGGTGAGTAGACGTTCCTCACTGTGTGTATAATTAGGATGTGATAAATAAAATGAATGAGACATTACAGAACAAGTGGAGTTTGATGAACATGGATAAGACTGATGTCTTTCTCTTGTTTTCTCTCACTCACACTGTATCTCACACAAATCCCCCAAAAAAGCAGCAAATCTGATTTTTGATTCCTGTGAGGCTGAATTTCAAGGAGTGTTCAGACTTGTAGTTCAGTGTCCTTGGGTTGGACCAAATATGTAAATTCATACATTGTTATATTTTAGTCCTGATTTGGTCCTGAACCAAAGATGTATTTTAAAAAAGCGATGATGTATGACGTTCGCAAGCGACGCGTTTATGACATTAGTTTTGTCGTCTGAACAATGCCCCACACTGAGCTTAATGCACTTCTTGGGGCTGTGTACCTGGTGGTATTTTTTTCAACTGGAAACACAACAATACGTCGTCAAATGGATTAAGGAGTCAAAACAGCACCTGAAATTCCTCCACTGCACAGAATAAAAAAGGAGTTGCTGTTTGTTTGGTGAGCACCAGTGTCAAATGGAAGCGTTCACATTTGCTCTAACAAACCAAACTAACAGACAGTTCCTCACCTTCACGTTTTTTACTGTATTATGCACTGTGTTTACATTGTGTTGCAGATTGTCTGGCTGTAAGCCAACCATGAATTCCTGTGAAACTCTCTGCTCTGTTCTGAAATCAACAAACTCACCCCTGAAAGAGCTGGAGTTCAGTGAGACTGAGCTGCAGGATTCAGGAATGAAGCTGATCTCTGAGGCACTGAAGAGTTCAAACTGTAAACTGGAGACTCTCAGGTGAGATTTTGGATGAATGTCCATGTGGATAATGAGTGTATTCTCCTGCTCTGATTAAAATAATAATAATAATAATAATAATAATAATAATAATTTACAGTATTGTACTGCAGCAGGTAGTGTCGCAGGGACCTGGAGGTTGTGGGTTCAAGTCCCGCTCCTAGTGACTGTCTGTGAGGAGTGTGGTGTGTTCTCCCTGTGTCCACGGTCCAAAAACACACATTAGTAGCTGGATTGGTGAGTCAAAAGTGTCCCTAGGTGTGAGTGTGTTGCCCTGTGAAGGACTGGCGCCCCCTCCTGGGTGTATTACCCTCCTTGCGCCCAATGATTCCAGGTAGGCTCTGGACCCACTGCGACCCTGAATTGGATAAGCGGTTACAGATAATGAATGAATGAATGAATAATAATAATAATAATAATAATAATAATAATAATAATAATACTTAATATGCTGCATTTCAGAAAATCTGTGATGATGCTAAACATGTGACGTGCTACATTCCTTAAATGCATTGAGAAAAGGAAAAAGGGAGACAAGGTTTTCCTTGTGTACTCATTCTGTCATGCCCTTGTCCTGTCATGCCTTTTTCCCCCCGCCATGTGCTATTGCACATGGCTTGGTTTGTTATTGTTCATGTCTCCGCCCTGGTCCTGCCTTTGTTCCTCCTCCTTGTCAGTGTCCTCATCAGTGTCATTTGTAATCCTGTCCTCTCGTTGGCTGTCCCAGGTGTTCCTTGTCTGTGGTGTGCATTTAAGTTCCCTTGTCGCTGTGTTTGTTTGTTGGACATTCCTCATTTGCTTGTCTGTTTGTCTTGTTGGTTCCTCTTTCTCATCCCTATCAAGTCGGTTTGTGTCTCTCTCTTTCTCTGGTCTTTTTCCTTCTTTTCCTTTGCTGTGCTTAGTTTGTCTATTTCGCTCTCTGGTCTGTTAGTGTTTCCTTTCCTGGGCTTTGTGTACTTGTGGTTTCTGTCTCTAGTCTATTAGCTCTCTTTGTCTAAGTATCCTGTCTGTCATTGTTTTGTTATCTTTTGTATAAATAAAAGTATTTTGTGTTATAGTGAGTGCGTCTGCCTCCATCAGTCCCCGCGATCCTGACACATTCATTCATTCATTACCTGTAACCGCGTATCCAGTTTTTGACACATTTCTTCACAGGCCTAACACAGTCAGGGCTCCATTTGCAGTTCTCTAAAAAGCTGTGATAGAGCACAACACCATAGTTTATCTGTGAAAGGAAAATGGAAATGTGCTACAGCCCACTGAAGACGTTAACAGAGTTAGTAAAGTAATGATATTAATGCTGTTGTGAACAGAGGGACTACTACGACTACATAAGACACGACAGAAGACAATCAGTTCAAGGAAGGACTAGAGACTAGACCCTGGGCTAAAGTGAGACTAAGACCAGTCACTCACTCCCCTGCTCTTATGTGTGTATTCTCCTGCTCCAGCCGACTGTAGATTACTCTCGCTCTGTTTCTGTTTGTGAAAGAAGAGTGAAGAGTGTTTAGTTTGGAGTGAAATTCTCTGTGGAAATAGAATGTAAATAGCACTAAAATATTCAGAATAACATTCAGAACACATGTTCAGATTGAGCTCATAATGTACACACCCCTGAATAATTAATATTGGAGAAATACTGATGTATGAAAATCTCATAATTCCTGATTCACATGAGTCTGAATTTCACATTCTCTATTTTAACTTCACTTTCTCCTGTATTTACTTTACCTTGCAGACTCACAGACTGTAAATTCACCCTGAATTCCTATGAAAGGCTCTGCTCTGCTCTGAACTCTCCAAACTCACCCCTGAAAGAGCCGGACCTCAGTCAGACTGACCTGCAGGATTCAGGAGTGAAGCTGGTCTCTGAGGGATGGAGGAGTTCACACTGTACACTGGAGATAATCAGGTGAGATTTCTGTGATTTCATTCCTGATCGATTCAGCTTTGAAGAAACAGTAAACTATGCTCTGTTTATGAAGAGACCATTTAATAAAGGCGTGTCTTTGATTTGGGCAGAGATTAGCTAAAAGTGTTTGAAATTCAGAATGATTTATATTTATGTTGCAGGGAATGGCTGTTTACTCTTAGAAGGAGGTTTTACATTAACAGCTGAGTGTATATATTAATAATGTTTAAGTTAAAGCAGGAACACACCCTGGAGGAGGTGCCAGTCCTTCATAGGGACACACACACTCACACCTACGGACACTTTTGAGTAAGAACAGACTACAATCCTCACAGTCACCCGGAGCAGGACTCGAACCCACATCCTTCAAGTCCCTGAAGCTGTGTGACTGCAACACTACCTGCTGCTCCACTGTGCCGCCCTTAGAGCCAGCTGTAGCTGAGATGTTAATGTGCTGTCCCCATGTGTTCCATCACGCTAATACTGTAAGTATGTCACCGTGGCTATTGTGCTGGTACACACTGCAGAACAAAGTCTACTGTGCCGGTACCAAAAGCAGAACAGCGGCTCTGTGCCGGTAGACACAGCAGAACAGCGGCTACTGTGCCGGGACACCCAGCAGAACAGCGGCTGCTGTCCCAGTATACCCAGCACAACAGCTGCTACTGTGGCGGTACACCCAGCAGAACAGCGGCTACTGTGACGGTACACACAGCAGAACAGCGGCTACTGTGCCGGTACACGCAGCAGAACAGCGGCTACTGTGCCGGTACACACTGCAGCACAGCGGCTACTGTGCTGGTACACACTGCAGAACAGCGGCTCCTGTGCTGGTACACACTGCAGAACAACGGCTACTGTGCCGGTACACCCAGCAGAACAGCGGCTACTGTGCTGGTACACACTGCAGCACAGCGGCTACTGTGCTGGTACACACTGCACAACAGCGGCTACTGTGCTGGTACACACTGCAGAACAATGGCTACTGTGCCGGTACACCCAGCAGAACAGTGGCTACTGTGCCGGTACACACTGCAGCACAGCGGCTACTGTGCTGGTACACACTGCAGAACAGCGGTTCCTGTGCTGGTACACACTGCAGAACAGCGGTTCCTGTGCTGGTACACCCAGCAGAACCGATTTCTGTGACCGTCTTGTTTTGTGACCCTAGAGAGCACTACTTCATTTCCAGCATAGGGGTCAGAAATTTTGACAGCTGCTGGCAGAATTTGTGACCCCACTGAATATTAACTACATAAATGTACTTAAACAGGAATGTTCATGAATTTTATATGGAGATTCAGTGGGGGCCACATATTCTGACGGCAGCTGTCAGAGATTGTGACCCTATATATCATTCATTCATTCATTCATTATCTGTAACCGCTTATCCAATTCAGGGTTGCAGTGCGTCCAGAGCCTACCTGGAATCATTGGGCGCAAACCCTATATATCAAGGCTATGAAATAGTTCCTTCTAGGGTCACTGAACTCGACGATCACAGAATTTGGTGTAACACCTGTTCACACAGCAGAACAGCGGCTACTCTGCCGGTACACACAGTAGAACAGCGGGTCCTCTGCCGGTACACACATCCTTTGATGCAGACTTTGGAAAGACTAAATTATCTTACGTTATTCCAGATAGGAAAATTGTGAGTGCTGGAATCCTGGTTATATATATATATTTTAGAACATACTGTGTTGGTCCCAAATATATTTCAAAGAAATTTTTGATACTGGATATATTTATAATCGATTTTTTATGTTTGAGATTTAGTTTTTGTAAATCGCTGTCACATTGGTCTGTCCCAGTAGATTAATGTTGATACACAGTGTCAGCCAGAGCTCTTTCAATTACATTTTAGAATACACAGTCATGTGATAATATTCTGACCACAATATTTCTGTCCATTCTCTCAACTTCACTGACCATACAGCAGCCCTTTGTTCTACAGTTACAGACTGCAGTCCATATGATGCTTTGGAAACTTTGGATACTCATCCTTCAATGGGCAGGTCTCTACCAGGTGTTGCTGCGATCAATAATTAGTACAGAGCCTGTAGTAGCAACGCCACAGTGTTTTTGAAGGTGTAATTTTAAGGAGAATACTTATTTTTATAAATATTATTATACCTATTCCTTATTTCTTATATTGGCTTGTAAAATATGTTATATAAACAATTTAACAATGTTAAATAAATAGCTTGTAGTTCAAGAATTTTCTGATGTTTTACTAGTCAACACACATTAATAATAAAAAGTCAGTATTACCTTTTAACAGCCAAAATATATGTCACTAATTTTACATATCTCCAAGCCCTGGGGGTATTTAACAAAACAGTATTACTCATTTAGCCAGATACCTTTAACATCATCCATGAGGAATTTTCAGCTCTTCTACAACTGCACAAGCTTAATTTTAGGCTTAAATTCTACATTGAAACAGAGAAATCCATACTGCTCTAGTTTGGTTTTCCCACCTGAGCTAAATGTATATAGTTAGTTAATAATCTTGAGACAAAAAGTGAGCAGAGCAGGAAAACACAAGGATACTGTGCAGAAAGTCAGCTGCATGGTAGTGTCAATATCTGTCTATTATAAATGTCGCTGTAAAGGTCGCCATAAACAACTCCAATTTACATTCATTCTTTCATTCATTCATTATCTATAACCGCTTATCCAGTTCAGGGTCGCGGTGGGTCCAGAGCCTACCTGGAATCATTGGGTGCAAGGCGGGAATACACCCTGGAGGGGGCGCCAGTCTTTCACAGAGCAACGCACACGCACACACATTCACTCACACACTGACACCTACGGACACTTTTGAGTCGCCAATCCACCTACCAACGTGTGTTTTTGGACTGTGGGAGGAAACCGGAGCACCCGGAGGAAACCCACACGGACACAGGGAGAACACACCAACTCCTCACAGACAGTCACCTGGAGCGGGAATCGAACCCACAACCTCCAGGCCCATGGAGCTGTGTGACTGCGACACTACCTGCTGTGCAACCGTGCCACCCCTCAATTTACATTGCAAACAAAATAAAATTATTTGTATAATATTGACATTCGCCCTGAAAAGGAATGGCGCCCCTCCAGGGTGTGGTCCTGCTTTGCGCCCATTAATTCCGTGTAGACTCCGGACCAACCGCTTGTCTGCTGTGTGTACCGGCACAGGAGTCACTGTTCTGCTGTGTGTACCGGCACAGGAGCCGCTGTTCTGCTGTGTGTACAGGCGCAGTAGCCGCTGTTCTGCAGTGTGTACCGGCGCAGTAGCCGCTGTTCTGCTGGGTGTACCGGCACAGTAGCCGCTGTTCTGCTGGGTGTACCGGCACAATAGCTGCTGTTCTGGTGGGTGTACCGGCACAGTAGCCACTGTGCTGCAGTGTGTACCGGCACAGGGCCCGCTGTTCTGCTGTGTGTACCGGCATAGTAGCCACTGTGCTGCAGTGTCTACTGGCACAATAGCTACTATTCTGGTGGGTGTACCGGCACAGTAGCCACTGTGCTGCAGTGTCTACCGGCACAGGGCCCACTGTTCTGCTGGGTGTACCGGCATAGTAGCCACTGTGCTGCAGTGTCTACTGGCACAATAGCTGCTATTCTGGTGGGTGTACCCACACAGTAGCCTCTGTCCTGCTGGGTGTACTGGCACAGTAGCCACTGCTCTGCAGTGTGTACCGGGACAGTAGCTGCTGTTCTGCTGGGTGTACCTGCACAATAGCCACTGTTCTGCTGGGTGTACCGGCACAATAGCCGCTGTTCTGCAGTGTGTACCGGCACAATAGCTGCTGCTCTGCTTGGTGTACCGGCACAGTAGCTGCTGTTCAGCTGTGTGTACCGGCACAGTAGCTGCTGTTCAGCTGGGTGTACCGGCACAGTAGCTGCTGTTCTGCTGGGTGTACCAGCACAGTAGCCGCTGTTCTGCTGGGTGTACCGGCACAGTAGCCGCTGTTCTGCTGGGTGTACCGGCACAGTAGCCGCTGTTCTGCTGGATGTACCGGCACAGGAGCCGCTGTTCTGCTGTGTGTACCGGCACAGTAGCCGCTGTGACATACTTCCGGTATTAGTGTGATGGGACAAAAGGAGACAACACAGTAACATCTTGGCTACAGCTCCTAATGGAGCCCTTGGAGCATCTAATACTGGTAAAAATGTCTTTATTTTGAAAAAACTAGTGAAAAAGCAGTAGATTTTAATGTTAAAAAATTTATTTAAAAACCCATTTGATACAGAGAAACATCTCATGACCCCTCCCTTTTTTTGGCGACCCACTGGGGATTCGAGCTCCCAGTTTCAGAACAGCTAAAGGACAGTGGTCTCTGTTTAAGCCAGTGAGGTACTTGTGATTATGTTTTGTGATCTGTCCTGGACAACGTCCCACACTCTAGAAACACACACAGACAATGAAAATGGAAAACAATGTCACACTTTCTCTCAGTTGCTTTGGTTACTAACTTGCCTCATCTATCCTCTCAGTCCTGTTTTTCATTTGGGACACTTCTACGCATTTGTGCTGCTCTCTGTCTTCCTCAGTTCCTCTGTGTCCCCCTCACTACTCCACAACCCATTCTTACTCCTCCTCCTCTGTTCCCCCCTCACTACCCCTCATTTCAGAAAAAATGTTCAGACTGAGTCTGTTATTAATGCCCCTCTGAATAATGTAAATAATGGAAAGTATTTTTTTACTCATTAATCTCATTAAACTGATTCTGAGTCTGAAATCCACATTCTGTTTGAACTGTGCTGTATTTACTTTGCTTTTGTAGTGTACTAAGATACACCGAAAAATATAAATATATTTCTATTGTAGTGGAGTATGGACAAATATGAATACCGAAGACAGATTTGGACAGATTGAAATGAAGAAATGAAAAGTTTTGAATTAAAACTTCTCCAGTCTGAATAGGACCTTTCCTCTGCGACCAAGTCACATTCCAGAGGACTGTCTGTGCCCGCGGGGGTGCAAAGCCCCACAAACACGCACACACATAAGATCTAACATCAAAGACTAGAGAGAGACACTTTAAAAGTAACACATGGTCCCAACAACCCCTCTCTTCAGGAGATAACCTATTTTATAATACTCTTAAGAGACAGGAACCTCAAACAAAGAAGAGAGCCTTTACGGCCATTTATGACAATGGCACCTAAATGTCGGCTCCTTATCTCGAGCCCACTAAACAGGGCCAACAGATGTTTAAACCAAAAGTGACCTCGAGTGAACTCCCGGGAATCATCAACCAAAACATGGATCAACAGCGACACCAAATGGACACTGGCGAAACTACGCCTCGCTCGGAGTCGCCGGAAACCATGACGGAAAATAGTCGAACTCTGAATTATTTGTGTATTAAACAAATGTATTGATGTCACTTTCTGTACCCTCTGATGAATGCCTACCTCCTAATGAAATGTGTATATTGTGGACTGTTTCTATCATGAAGAGAAATCCTACCTCTGAATAGGATTAAACGAACTAATATACTTTTCCAGCGTATCGTCATGAATGGGACATAAAGATGAAACCTTATGTAACTGTTTGATATTAATAACCCAGTATACTCATTATTGTATGTTACTAATACGAATAGGAAATTTCGATACGGGAAATGTCTATCTTATTACTTATTGTTTAAAAGATCTTTGATCCAGCCTTCCCACTTTTCTGTTTCATGGAGTCAGTCACGTGAGCCTGAACTCGCGTCCAATCAAAAAGAGGACTCCTCCCGTTAAGGCGTGACCGCGCCAGCCTTGAAAAACAGCAGCTCGACTGCTCACATTCAGTTCGAAGTTCTGAAGAGTTGCGAGGACTCTACAGAAGTAACGGACCACGAAAGAAAGCTGGAAAGAGAGGACGCCGACGAGAAAACTTTGAACAACAAACTCTCTTCTCCACGACGACGACGAAACAAAGGAAAAACTCAGAGACTTCATTTAAAGCTTACGAGAGACGTCTCGAAATTAGCTAAGAGTATGAAGTTTTACTAATACGTCGAGTAATTTGAATATCTTTCTTTTCTTTTAATCGTGTTTATGGCTTATAACCCAATCTAAGTTTAATCTCACGACTGATCGAAGCAGGTGAACTTATTCGTGGCCAGAGTAAGGAAACACTGCCGATACACCAGGAAGTCTTAGAATAAGTGAGTTTATTGAAGCGGTTTCAGTTCTGGAACTGCAGCAACCAGCGGAAATTTCGTCCAAACGTCCATATAGTTGGACGCTCCCACTCACGACACTGAGCCAGAGGATTCTGCCGCCGGCATCATCACGCTCCGAGTACGCCAAGGCGACTCAACCGACGAAGAAAAGCCTCCATGCGGACTCAGCCTGGAAACTTCTGAGACCGCGAAATCAAGCAAGACGCCATAACTCCCAGGACCTCAGAGAGCCTTTGTACGCAACGAGTGGTGAGAATCGACGAAAAGTAAGCTAAACTTATGCATTTCCAGAGCTGAACACCGAATTAAGTTCTTGATAAATTCTGTATTAATTAAACCTTAGCTAGTAACTTTAGTCACAAGTCAGAAGCGCCTAGCTCACCTTTAAGCTCGAATCAGTTCCCCCTGCCGGACACCGTGAGATTACAAGGTTGTGCTATGTAATTAAATACTTCTCTTTATTAATAAAACTCTCATTATTTGAAATCACAGTGTTTACAATTTGTTCGTTATTTCCTGAAAATCCTGAAGTACTCATTTTAGCATGATTATTATTCATTCTCAAACTAATTATTAATGTTTTAATTGCTTAAGACAATTATAAATCTTAATTAATTTCACTCAGTCAAATATCAGAGGTTGGAGGAGTTTGAATAAGGTCAAGGCTATAAAACAAATTAACAATTATAAAATTATATGTATATGTATTTGTGGTGTACCTTACTACACTACACTATATTTATATTTATAGTTTTTATAGCGTTGACCTTATTCAAACTCCTCCAATCTCTTGATATTTGACTTAATGATATTAATTAAAACTTATAATTGGCTTAGGCAATTAAAACATTAATAATTAGTTTGAGAATGAATAATAATCACGCTAAGTGAGTACGTCAGGATTTTCAGGAAAATAATGAACAAATTGCAAACACTGTGATTTCAAATAATGAGAGTTTTATTAATAAAGAGAATATATTTAATTAACATAGCTTAGCCTTATGATCTCACGGTATCACCGCAGGGAAACTCGATTTTGACCTTAAGGTGAGCTAGGCGCTGCTGTCTTGTGATTAAATTGTTGCTAACTAAGGTTAATAAATGGTAAATTATAAAGAGATTTTATTTAAACATTAGCTCCTGGAAAAATGCGAAATACGCTAGCTTACTCGTTCGCCGTTTCACCGAGCCGTCGCGTCCTGCTGTTTAATCTCCGTGTCCTGGGGTGTTCTCTTCGTTCCCACGTGGTGAGAAACAGGCCCGCTTATGGATGATCTCTTTCCGGTTGAGTTGAAGACTTTCGATTCCAAGCTGGGCTGCGTCGATCGAGATTTCCCTTCTTTGGATTTAACAGGCGTGGCTGGTTTCCACCGGAATGGAGCGGCTTTTTCAGAGTATTAGCTAGTCTCGTGGTTCAGTTTTCCCGGAGTAATGTCTTCAGGAATCAGCTTATAACGTTAATATATCTGCTATCGATTAACCAAAGGTTGACATCTTATCCTGGCCACAAATAAGTTTCACCCGCTTTGATCACTCGTGAGATCACACTTCGATGGGTAATAAAACATAAACAAGATTAAAAGAAAAGAAGGATATTCAAATTACTCGACGTATTAGTAAAACTTCATACTCTTAGCTAATTTCGAGACGTCTCTCGTAAGCTTTCAATGAAGTCTCTGAGGTTTTCCTTTGTTTCGTTGTCGGCGTGGAGAAAAAAGCGTCTTTTCGTTGTTCAAAGTTTCTCGAATTTCATCGCTGTTGTTTGTCGTGTTCTCTTCTCCGTGAGCTGTTGCTTGTCGTGTTCTCTTCTCCGTGAGCTGTTGCTTCTCGTCGGCTGAACTCTTCTCTTGATTCTTTTTCCTTGATACTCTTTTCTGCGTTGCTGCTCTGTGTTTTCAAGGCTGGCGCGGTCACGCCCTAAAGGGAGGTGTCCTCTTTCTGATTGGACACAAATTCAGTCTCACGTGACTCTCGCGAGGGGGAGAGAGTAGAAAGGGGGTTTTGAGTCATTGGTTCACAGAGAAAGAATATGAATTTTGCGTATCGAAATTCTTATACCTGTTATCAACATATAACAATGAGTACATTGGACTATTAATATCAGACGTTTACATAAGGTTCCATCTTTAGTACGTTGTTTTACGTCCAATTCATGGTGATACGCTGAAAAGGGATATTAATCCGTTTACCATATTCAGAGACAGAACTGATTTTCGTGACAGAAACAATCGGCAATATACATCATTTCATTAGAAGATAAGCATTCATCTGAGTGTACAGAAAGTGACATTAATACATTTGTTTACACACAAATAATCAGAGTTTGATTATTTTCCGCTATTGTCTTGGCGACTCCGAGCGAGGCGTAGTTTCGCCAGTGTCCATTTGGGGTCGCTGTTGATCCATGTGTAGGTGAGTCAACGGGGTTCACTCGAGGTCACTTTTGGTTTAAACATTTGCTGGCCCTGTTTAGTGGGCTCGAGATAAGGAGCCGACATTTAGGTGCCATTGTCATAGACGGCCGTAAAAGCTCTCTTCTTTGTTTGAGGTTCCTGTCTCTTAAAGTATCATAAAATCGGTTATCTCGAGTTCCTGAAGAGGTTAGGGGATCCAGATGCCCTGGAGAGTGTTTGATCTTATGTGCGTGTGCGTGGTTGTAAAGTCCTTCAACCCCGCAGGTACAAACAATCCTGTGGAATGTTGGATTTTGTCACAGACGAAAGGTCTTATTCAGACTGGAAAAGTTTTAATTCAAAACTTTTCATTTGTCATTTCGATCTGGTCATCTGGTATTCATATTCGGTCTATACTCCACTACACTTTGCAGACTGAATGTGTATAAACTCACCATGAATTCCTGTGAAGTTCACTTCTCTGCTCTGAAATCACCAAACTCCTCCCTGAAAGAGCTGGACCTCAGTGACACTGAGCTGCAGGAATCAGAAGTGAAGCTGATCTCTGATGGACTGAAGAGTTCAAACAGTAAAGTGGAGATCCTCAGGTAAGACATGCTTTTTATCTTTTAATTTCTGACAGAAATGTGTGAAAGTGTTTGAAATATCAGATTGTGGAGGTCTGACGGCGTGGCTCTGCTGCTTCAGCTTCATGATTCACTTTATATTTTACACACATCACATGTTCACTATGTTCTTATATTATTTTTATCAAATGGGGCATTTTACTGAATGTTCTCATCAACAAAATTTACTGAGGTCTTCCACGTGGATCTGGGAGTTAATTTAGTGCCTGAAAATAGTAAATAAATGAAGTGTTGTGTAAATGCTCTCCCATTGTTTACAGAAACATAATGAAAACTCAGAAACACAGTCCTTTTCAAATGCTGTACATTTCTGTCAAAAATATTCAGAGCTGTTTTCTGAAACATTACACGAAGATAAACAAGTTTTACAGAAGTAAATGTTAGGAAAGAAAAGTCTTTTCATAAGAATTTCTCCAGACTAAATCAGTTCAGTGGCAGAGTTTCATTGCCCTTCACTGCAGCATGTACAAAAGACTGTTCATTTACCTGTTTTCATCCTTCAAGTCTAGTATGCCTGTAGTTTAGTGTTTTGTATGTAGGTATAATTTCCGCCACTAGGCGGCTACCCGAATGCACCGATGCATAATCCTGCTAACACACGTGGTTCAAATGAAATCAAATTTTATTTATATAGGGCTTTTCACAACAAAAAGTCGTCACAAAGCAGCTTTACAGAGATCCAGGTCCAAGCCTCCTATGAGCAAGCCAGGGTCAACAGTGGCAAGGAAAAACTCCCTCAGCAAACGAGGAAAAACCTTGAAAAGAACCAAGACTCATACGGGGAACCCATCCTCCTCGGGTCGACACCGGAGACACAACAGAGAACAGAACAGAAGTAAAAGTGGAATGATGACAGATGAAGGGGTTATAGTAATATAAATGTAGTATATTAGTGATGTATGAGTCTGAGGAAGGAGAAGGTGATCAGGGATTCTGTGTAAGTTAAAAGTAGGTGCAGAGTTAATCTGAGAAAAAACAGCATGGCCAAGCATGATATTGTAGATGAGACAAGGCCAGGATCTTGTACAGGACACACAGGGGCTGGATCAGGGCAACACCTGGAGAGCAGCAGGACATCTCAAAGCATGAGAGAGAAAACCAGACAAAGGGAACAAATAAAAATACAGAGGTTAGTAGGGTCATGGTAAAGAACGGGCAAATTTGTCCTGTGAAAAAAGCTTCCACGGGTCAGGCAAGAGAACCCAGCGACAGACAGCGTGTTGGAGGTTACTAGAAAGCTAACTAAAAAAGCTGTAGCTTTGGTAGTATGACAGGGTTAATACAGAACAGTGATAATATGAAAACCAGCCTGAACACCAATAGAGAAGGAGTAACCTGAAAGTGAATGATTAACCAAAAGCTTGTTTGAAAAGGTAGGTTTTTAATCTAGATTTAAAGATTGAGAGTGTGTCTGAGCCCCGAACAGTAATTGGAGGCTATTCCAGAGTTGAGGAGCTTTGTGAGAAAAGGCTCTTCCTCCTGCAGTGTTTTTCTTAAAGTGGGGAACAAAGAGTAGATGGGCATCCTGTGAACGAAGTGTACATGACGGGCGATAAGGTATGAGAAGTAAAATACTGCGGGCCTAAACCATTTAGAGATTTATAAGCTAAGAGGAGTATTTTATAGTCAATGCGAAATTTTACAGGTAGCCAGTGTAGGGACAAGAGAACTGGGGTGATATGTTCAAATTTTATATCTCTAGTGAGCACCCTGGCTGCTGCATTTTGAACTAACTGAAGCTTGTGTAACGCTTTGCACAAGCTCCCTGCCAGGATTAAGGATAAAATATGCCGAATTTTGGCAATATTGCTTAGGTGGAAGAAGGCGGTTTTGACTGTATTGGATATGTGGGTATCAAATGTGAGAGTCAAATCAAAGGCTACCCCTAAGTTTTTAATGATGGTACTTTGTTTTACTGTTGAATTATCAAGGTTAATAGCAGCATTTCTGAGTGAATGTATCTGAGTATCTGTACCTAGTAACAAGACTTCAGTTTTATCAGAATTTAACATGAGAAAATTTTGCATCATCCAGTCTTTAATTTCAGTTAGACATTCTGTTATTTTACGTAGACAAGCAACATCATTGGGTTTGGCTGATATATACAGTTGTGTGTCATCAGCGTAACAGTGGAATTGAATCCCATGCTTACGGATTAGTCGACCCAGTGGCAGCATGTAGAGTGTGAACAATACAGGGCCAAGCACTGATCCTTGTGGAACACCATATTTAACTAAAGTATGATTAGAGGATTTATTATTCAGATAAACAAATTGATAACGATCAGATAAATAAGATCTGAACCAAGAGAGGGCAGATCCTTTTATTCCTACCAGATTTTCCAGCTTATCAAGAAGCATCACATGATCTATGGTATCAAACGCTGCACTAAAGTCAAGCAGCACCAGAATAGAGATATAGCCCTTATCATGTGAAAGGAGTAAGTCATTAGTTACTCCTGTTAGAGCCATTTCTGTGCTGTAATTTGGTCTAAATCCAGACTGGAAAATGTCATGAATGTCATTGTTTTGTAGGTAAGAGCACAACTGCTGTGACACGACTTTTTCTAGAATCTTAGCAATAAAAGGGAGGTTTGATATTGGCCTGTAGTTTGCGAGCACAAGAGGGTCAAGATTGGGTTTTTTAATAATTGGTTTGATTACCGCTAGTTTCAGAGGTTTTGGTACATATCCAATGTTGAGGGATGAGTTTATTATTGTGAGCAATGGTCAAATGACTTTAGGTAAAATTTGTTTAAATAATTGTGTTGGTACAGGATCCAGTAAGCATGAAGTTGATTTAGATGAGCTAATTAATCTAAGCAAGTCATTTTCATCGACAGAATTCAAGTATTCTAAGTGCACCTCAGAGCTGGCAGGGGGTTCATCAACAAAAGCCGATGTGACTTTGGACTGATTTTGGATTCTGTGGCGAATGCAATCAATTTTATCATTAAAAAACCTCATAAAGTCATTACTACAGAAATCAGAGGGGACAATGGGGTTGATTTCCTTTTTGTTGCCAATTAGATTTGATACAGTGCTAAAAAGGAATCTAGGGTTGTCTTTGTTGTTTTCTATAAGGGAAAAGATGTACTGTGATTTGGCTTTAGATAAGGCATGTTTGTAGTCGGTGAGGCTGTGCTGCCATGCAATTTGGAAACATTCTAGTTTTGTGTGTCTCCATTTACGTTCATGGTTACGAGCAGCCAGTTTTAAGGCATGCGTGCTGTCACTGTACCATGGAGCAAGCCTTTTCTCTCTAAATTGTTTGGTCTTGACTGGTGCAATACTATCTAGGTTTGTACAAAATAAGTGTTGTAGGTTGTTTGTAAGGAGCTCAAGGTCATGGTGGTAAGGTCTGGAAGGTTGTTGATAAAATCACTAACTGTTGAGGATGTTATAGTGCGCTTTCTAATATAGAGTGGCTATGGACAGATATCAAACTTTAACGCAATTTCATATGTGATTAGATGGTGATCAGAGATGGTCTCATGAAGCGAGAGATTGGATAGATTTTTTATCTCAATGCCCCATGTTAACACTAGGTCTATTGTGTGTTTGCATTGATGAGTGGGCCCAGTAACATTCTGAGTGAACCCTAGCACATCCAAAATTGATTCAAATGCAATTTTAAGTGGATCATGATCCTTCTCAATGTGAATATTGAAATCACCAACAATTAAGGCCTTTTCTGAAATGATAACTACACTTGAGAGAAAATCAGCAAATTCACAAAGAAATTCTGTATAAGGGCCAGGAGGATGATAGATTGTGATGAGCATAAAAAAGTGCTTCCTTTTTGATGCAGTGACTTTAAGAGTAAGTACTTCAAAGGATTTAGTATCATAACTAGATTTTTGTGTTGTGTCAATGGTAGGGTCATAAATTGTGGCTACACCACAACCACGACCAGATGTTCGTGGGCAACTGTATATATCTGAAGCCAGGGGTAGTGGACTCATTTAGGGCAATGTATACATTGGGTTTAGCCCATGTTTCGCAGAGACATAATAGAACAAAATCGCATAGAGTTTGTTATCAGTAATAATATCATAGACAGTGAGTGCTTTGGATGTTAGAGATCGTATATTTAAAAGCCCTAATTTAATGCTGGAAGTGCTGAAATATTGCGTTCGCTGCAGTGCCTTGGTGTTAATTCTAATTAGGCTGTTAAAACTGATTTTTGGGCGTTTGTGATAACACGCTTTGCGGGAAACAGACACAGTCTCAATGCTGAAATATTTATTACATTAATCAGAGTGGGTGATATGGACATGCTGCTCATCATACTAGCAGTAGAGAGATGGTCAGGAGGAACATTAGGAATTTTAATATTACTTACCTGCTCGCTATCCATTCCACCTACCTGACTGATGTGACTGGGAATGACCGGTCAGTTCCGGCGCAGAACCACCTCAATGTTCTCAGAGAGAACTACGGATCCTAGACGGCTCGGATGAAGCCCATCCCAACGATACAGGGCCGGACGCTCACGAAAGCACTCCCAGTTGTCGACGTAGTCCACGCCGACAGTGCCGCACCAATCCAGGAGCCAGGAGTGGAGCCCCGAAGAGCCTGCTAAACGCCTCGCATCCTCGACGGTAGGTGGGCAGGGGGCCAGAGACGATGATCCTAGCATCCATCTTCTTCCAAGCGGTATCCAGAAGCAAACGGTAGTGCTCCTTCAGGACCTCGCTGCAGCGGGCGGAGATGTCGTTCGTTCCCACGTGGAGAACGACGGTGCCAAAGTCCTCGCGCTGCCGAAGCGCCGACAGAAGCCGCCTGGCAACGTCCAGGACACGTGCGCCTGGGAGACAAGACACGGTTGCATTACTCTTTATCCCCGGCACTTTTAAATGTCTAACTATTGAATCACCAATAATAAGAACACCATCCTGTTTAATCTTCAGTGCTGGAGCAGGTGCAGTTGAAGGCCAGGAGCTGAGCACCTCAAACTGGTTGGCAGAAGTAAAGACTGGCTGCGGTGGAGGGGGGGACGGCCTCGGCTTCCCACGTCCACGCTGGCGCTCCCATCCCGGTGCAGGTGTGTAGATAGGTACTCCCGCGAACCGCTGCGGCAGAGGAGCCGGAGAGGCGACGGCCACGTAGGAGGCATCGCGGGCTGCCTCGAGTCTCGTCTTCTCCCGCTGGAGCTCCGTCTGCTTCTCCAAGAGACGCTGAATCCGGCGACCGAGCTGCTTGAGCTCCGCGCCGAGCTCAGAAAGGGCTCGTTCCTCGGCAGGTGCCATGAAGAGAGAAAAATAAACAATGAGAAATAATATGTACGAAAAAAAATAAGGTTAAGAAGCACAGTGGGTTAGGAACGATGAAGACAGCACACTAGGATAAGCAATGCCAAAAAATATGCAATAGAGATTGTAAATAAACGTCTAGAGGACTAAAACTAGAGGACTAAAACAGCGACAAACAGCAAACAATTTCAAATCAAGCACGCGAGCAGTCAGCCGGAAGTGACCTACCTGTGACCCATTCCCGTTCAGAGAGGTATTGGCATGAAACGGTCTTCATTTAATCGGTCTCATTAACAGTGTGCGTCCATTGAACGTGTGTAACCTTATTTGTGCTTTATCTTTGGTTGTATAAGACCGAAATATATATATTTCACTGTGTTTTGTTTTGTCGAGTGTTTTTAAGTACTTTGGGGAAGTCAGCTGCTAGCTACTAGCTTTACCTAATTGAGGTGTGTAAGCCTGTGTGTGACGCAGTACATGTCCGTAGTTTATGTTTTTCCTAATTAAATGCATCCATAAAATGTTTGTGTGATGTATACCTTGTGTTGAGTAGATTACTTTTAGCTGTGATAAGTAATGTATGTGCATTTATGTTGTACATCTTCAGTTCATTTATAGTCAGGTCTTAGCCTCGTGACAAGCCTTTAATGATGTTTATTTATTATGGACATTTTAAGTTGTATTTGTAATAAGGGGATTACACATAGACCAGTGTTTCTAATTGTATTTGTTTACTATCTCTGTGTAGAACACCACACCCACTTCTACTTACATGTGGAGACCTGTACCAGATTAATATTAATGGACAAGTCAAATTAAAGACAATTTCAGTTTAAATCCTGGACCTGAATTTTATCTCCTTTTATCTCAACTCACCTGAACGTATATAATTGTTGTCCTGACCCACCCCTGAAGTGATTGTTAATGTACCTACAAACCAGTTACAGTCATTAATACAAACAGGTGACTTTAAATATTTCTTCTAGGCAATAAGCTGGAATAGAGTTTTTTTTTTTTTTGCTTCTTCGTTTCTTATACGTTTAAAAAGTCTCATCATTAAAGGAACTCTATGTAGTATTTTTACCTTAAAATTCATCCATTCATTATCTGTAACCCTTATCCAGTTCAGGGTCACTGTGGGTCCAGAACCTACCTGGAATCATTGGGAGCGAGGCAGGAATACACCCTGGAGGGGGCGCCAGTCCTTCACAGGGCAACACACACACTCACACATTCACTCACACACTCACACCTACAGACACTTTTGAGTCGCCAATCCACCTACCAATGTGAGTTTTTGGACTGTGGGAGGAAACTGGAGCACCCGGATGAAACCCATGCGGTCACAAGGAGAACACACCACACTCCTCACAGACAGTCACCCAGAGGAAACCCACACAGACACGAGTGTTTAGTTCACTATATGTAGAATCTAGCTCAGTTTTCCTCATACATACATGAGAGAGAGAGAGAGAGAGAGAGAGAGAGGTGTGTTTGTCTGTTAGAGAGAGACAGAGAGAGGGTCATGACACACATTAATATTCTTCAGCTCAGACTGTGTGTGTGTGTGAGAGAGAGAGAGAGAGACAGGCAGGTAGGGGCAGCTCAGAAGACAAAAAAGACCATTCTTACATAGTATTACATAGTTTTTCTCGTACATTTAAGAGAGTCATCATTGAGTGTGATCATAAATGTCAGTGTGAATCCTAAATCATAAAAGACCTCATAAATGTCAAATGGGGGAGTGAGTGAAGACCTGTGATGCACTGGGGCCCTGTCCAGGGAGAGTTCCTCTTGCAGCCAGTGATTCTGGGGAGGATTCAGACCCACGTGACCCTGAACAGGACGAAGCACTTACAGAAAATGAATGAATGTTCAGATTGAGCTCATTGTTTGTGTCTCTTAATAACGTTTATAACACACAGACCCCACGTTTATAACAGTAGTGTTTTCCACACGTCATAATTCTTGATTCCTGTGAGGGTGAGTTTCACATTCTCTGTTTTAACTCTACACTGTGTTTACTTCTCCTTACAGATTGTCTCGCTTTAGTCCTTGAATTCCTATGAAAGTCTCTGCTCTGTTCTGAAATCACCAAACTCACCCCTGAAAGAGCTGGACCTCAGTCACACTGACCTGCAGGATTCAGGAGTGAAGCTGATCTCTGAGGCACTAAAGAGTTCACACTGTAAACTGGAGACACTCAGGTGAGAGTTGTGTGATTGTGAGTTGAATGTCCATGTGGATAATGTGTGTGTTCTCCTGCTCCAGTTGGCTGTAGTTACCCTCACAAAGTTTAGTTTGGAGTTAAATTCCACGTGGAAATAGAATGTAAATAGCACTAAAATATTCAGAATAACATTCAGAACAAATGTTCAGACTGAGCTCATAATGTACACACCCCTGAATAATTAATATTGGAGAAATACTGATGTATGAAAATCTCATAATTCCTGATTCACATGAGTCTGAATTTCACATTCTCTATTTTAACTTCACTTTCTCCTGTGTTTACTTTACCTTGCAGACTCACAGACTGTAGATTCACCCTGAATTCCTATGAAAGTCTCTGCTCTGCTCTGAACTCACCAAACTCACCCCTGAAAGAGCCGGACCTCAGTCAGACTGACCTGCAGGATTCAGGAGTGAAGCTGGTCTCTGAGGGATGGAGGAGTTCACACTGTACACTGGAGATAATCAGGTGAGATTTCTGTGTGTTACTGAATAGAAAAGGTTTGTAGAAACAGTAAGATTTGCTCTAGTTTTACACAGAACACTTAATAAAGGTAGGTCTGTGATTTGGACAGAAGTGATCTAAATGTTTCTGATATTCAACATTCAAAGCTCACATAGTTTTCCATTTAATGGTGCAGAGGATGGCTCTGAGATTGTTAACGTTACAAGGTTTTAAACCAGTCATCTCAGTGTGTTTATTAGGAACATTTGGTGGTTCATCTTTGAGGTAAAGTCTTAGTTTTAATAATTCAGGTGTTATAAATGGACAGCTGTAGTGTAGTGGTCAGAGAAGAGGGTTTTGGGCTGGAAGAGCTCTGATTTAATCCCCACGACCCACAGGAATAATTGGGGGTGGTGGGAGTGATGGAAAATCACTGTCCTTCTTCAGTCCATGGCTGAGGGGCCCTTGAGCAAGGCACCAACCCCCAACTGCTCCTCAGGCTCCGAGGATGACTGCCCCTAGTGCACTAGTGTGTGTGAGAGTGAGTGTGTGTTGGCATGTGTTTAAGAAGATATATATATATATATATGTGTGTGTGTGTGTGTGTGTGTGTGTGAGTGTGTGTGTAAGTGAATGAGAGAGAGAGTGTGAAATTCCTGCCTTGCTCCAAGTGATTTTTATTAAGACTCTGGTCCCAACGTGACCCTGATCAGGATGAAGCTGTAACTGACATTTAACAAATGAATTAATTCCTTCATTCTGTAGTGGAAATAGTATGCACACGTTGCGGTGGCATTAGCACTACCTAGTGGAGTATGTGATAAATCATTATTATTTTATTAATAATTAATTATTTAATTCATTTTGCTAAGCTCCACATTTGGGAGCCATTAAATAATATGTAGTGTCTTTACCGGTCTAATTTTAGCTTGGACAAGAAGGCCATATTCACATATTATACAGCAGAATTAGCTAGAATTAACTATTATTAATGAATTATGCTCATTGACCCGCCATGGGTTCTTGACTCTGAAATGGAATCTGAACTAGAAGTTATAATTCCATACAAGAAAGGTGCACACACAAACAAATAACCAAGGATTGGTTTTATCACACACTGGTTTATTAATTGTAATATCAAATAATGAATATTGATTATACATTCATATAATGAAATGGATTACAGCGATATATGCGGGAAGAGGGAGATTAATGAGGGAACTTCTCTATGATAATTATCCTAAATTCTAGAAAGACTATAATTTATCCCAGCAAGTATTCAGCACCGACCCTGAGCAATGAAATAAATGAGACCATGTGACCTTACGCATCCATGGAGATGGACAGGGAGCATGTCGCTGACGCGCTGTGCTTTCCGGCACGACTTCCTGGAGAATTGCAGCCGCGGGGGTTCCTTTTTTCTCAAGACTTTCAAACACAGCGACATTTCAGTTGGCTGGTGGCGGTCTGAAGTTCTCTGTGGGGATTCGCCGTCATCGCTGATCTGCCGCCTTGTGAGAGAGAGACACGCCCATGCAGGTCTCTCCTGGGCCTTTGCTCAGAAGGTCATTCTGAGGGTGCGTGTGGCCTTCTCCGTCGCTGGTCCAGAAGCTTTGGTCACCACTTTGAGTGTCAGAGGTCTGGTCTCCTCCAAAGCTCTGGGTGTGGCATTGAATTTTTGCTAGAGTTAAACTATAGCTCTTTTTAATCTGTAGTTCTCTATCTGGAGCACGCTTTAGGGGTCCAAGACTGTTTAAGAAAGCCATGAGTCTGACGTCTGCAGAGGAGCCAAAAACCTAGTCATTTTACTCTTTAGCCTTGAAAAAGGCTAAAAGAGAAAGCGCCCAAAGTGTCTGGAGCCTTGAAGTGAAGAGTCGAGCAGCGGGAGGGGCAGAGAAGCAGGAGAAGAAGCGTGTGTCGTTTAGCGCCACAGGTTTTTAACCAGAGTTTACAAAACCCGCCTTTACTACCGTTTAGATAAGATTGGAGCCTCTCTTGCTCCTAATTGGCTGCTTCCTGTACCTTGGTAGTGACATCACATAGAATTTATGACCCTTGACAAGACAAAGACTTGACCAGCCCTGGTGAGTGAATATCTCAGGATTCTGTATCATACTTTGCAATATAAATGATTAGATGTTAACGCAAAGTAATATCCTTAAGACAACCATGTTCTACATAAGCATTAACCAACTACACACAGAGTATGTGTTTACCTTGGTTCTACATAAATTCATATAAACAAAAATGACTTTAAGCACATGTAAATTAATCCCGCCCATTTTGAT
Organism: Hoplias malabaricus; assembly: GCF_029633855.1. Lineage (NCBI taxonomy): Eukaryota > Metazoa > Chordata > Actinopteri > Characiformes > Erythrinidae > Hoplias > Hoplias malabaricus. Next base: position 79,650,986 of record NC_089801.1, read on the forward strand.
TGTCCAAATGGAATTAATTTCAAACAGTTGTGCACATATACACCTTCTTTTCAATGTAAGAACTTTGGGATGTTTGAGTCTTTTAGAGTTAACAGTCTTTAAAAAGGTGTAAGAGGACATTGTGTGAGTTGCGATCAAGATTGAGTCTGTCTGTCTCCCTGCGTCCTTTCCTTGACCCTGTGGGTCCTTAAGTCATAAAAAAGGGTCCTTGGAGGGGGGTTTACGAGCCTGCTCTCTGTTAGCTGAAATCCATCTGGCTTGTGTGGAGATGTCTCTGAAACCAGCTAAAGTTTGTGTATTTAAAATCACATCTCAGAAAGTCCATTTTTGTATTAGAAATTAATACACATTCATCGTAACATACTACACATTGTACATTGAAATTCTTTTAGACGTTAGGATCTTTCTAGAGGAATAAGAACAGAGCACTGATCTACAAAGTGAAAGCACTACTTCAGCGGTGGTGAGACACAGTTTGCGTTGGTGCCACATAGCTCCAGCGTCTCTGGGTCCTAGAGTAAGTCCTCACCCTGGAGTCACTGACTGTGAGGAGAGTGGTGTGTTCTCCCTGTGTCTGTGTGGGTTTCCTCCAGTGACTCTGGTTTCATCGCACAGTCCAGACACGTGTGTGTGTGCGTGTGTGTGTGTGTGTGTGTGTGTGTGTGTGTGTGTGTGTGTGTGAGATGTTCCTGCCTTGCTCTCAATGATTTTTATTAAGACTCCGGTCCCACCGTGACCCTGATCAGGATGAATCTGTAACTGACATTTAACAAATGAATTTATTCCTTCATTCACTGGTTATTTTGTGACATTTAGAGCAGAGTGTAGTTATTTTCCATTGAGACTAGTCCTCAACACCGTCTTCATCTGACTGTAACTCTCTCTTCCCCCGTTTCTGCCTCCTGAAGTGAGAGGGAGTTTAAAGAGACTTTAATTTTGGGGGTGAAAGTTCATGTGGAGAAGAGAATACAAACAGTGCTGAAAATATTCAGAACAATATTCAGAAAAAATGTTCAGACTGAGTCTGTTATTAATGCCCCTCTGAATAATGTAAATAATGGAAAGTATTATTTTACTCATTAATCTCATTAAACTGATTCTGAGTCTGAAATCCACATTCTGTTTGAACTGTGCTGTATTTACTTTGCTTTGCAGACTGAATGTGTATAAACTCACCATGAATTCCTGTGAAGTTCACTTCTCTGCTCTGAAATCACCAAACTCCTCCCTGAAAGAGCTGGACCTCAGTCACACTGTGCTGCAGGAATCAGAAGTGAAGCTGATCTCTGACGGACTGAAGAGTTCAAACAGTAAAGTGGAGATACTCAGGTAAGACAAGCTTTTTATCTTTTAATTTCTGACAGAAATGTGTGAAAGTGTTTGAAATATCAGATTGTGGAGGTCTGACGGCGTGGCTCTGCTGCTTCAGCTTCATGATTCACTTTATGTTTTACACACAGCACATGTTCACTATGTTCTTATTCTTATTTCATATTTTATGGGGCATTTTATTGAATGTGTCTCATCAAACCACACTCTCCAACACTATTTACTGAGATCTTCCACATGGATCTGGATTTATGGAGCTGTCAGTTCAGGAACGAGACGAAGGGACTGAAGCACATGCAGAGATGGAGATTTATTAAACAAGTAACGGGAACAAGAAATAAACAAAGGGAGCACAAATGACACAGACACAAAATGAGGGACAAACCAGGGACACAGAGAGGAGCTTATGAAGGAAATCATGATAGGAAACACCTGTGAACGCTCAGGACTCACAGGTGCAGGGCGTGGCTAGGAAACGAGTGGAAAAGACACATGGCAAGAAAAACAGAACTGAACACGTGATCAAAACATGACAAAGGACATAAACACAGGAGAACAGTCACAGATTATAACAGGAGCTCATTTAGTGCCTGAAAAGAGTAAATGGAGTAAAGGTTTTTTTTGCTTTGTATTTCTTGTACATTTAAGAAAGTCATCATTGAGTGTGATCATAAATGTCAGTGTGAATCCTAAATCATAAAAGACCTCATAAATGTCAAATGGGGGAGTGAGTGAAGACCTGTGATGCACTGGGGCCCTGTCCAGGGAGTGTTTTTCTTGCAGCCAGTGATTCTGGGGAGGATTCAGACCCACGTGACCCTGAACAGGACGAAGCACTTACAGAAAATGAATGAATGTTCAGATTGAGCTCATTGTTTGTGTCTCTTAATAACGTTTATAACACACAGACCCCAAGTTTATAACAGTAGTGTTTTCCACACGTCATAATTCTTGATTTCTGTGAGGGTGAGTTTCACATTCTCTGTTTTAACTCTACACTGTGTTTTCTTCTCCTTACAGATTGTCTTACTTTAATCAGTCCTTGAATTCCTATGAAAGTCTCTGCTCTGTTCTGAAATCACCAAACTCACCCCTGAAAGAGCTGGACCTCAGTCACACTGACCTGCAGGATTCAGGAGTGAAGCTGATCTCTGAGACACTAATGAGTTCACACTGTAAACTGGAGACACTCAGGTGAGAGTTGTGTGATTGTGAGTTGAATGTCCATGTGGATAATGTGTGTGTCCTGCTCCAGTTGGCTGTAGTTACCCTCACAAAGTTTAGTTTGGAGTGAAATTCCATGTGGAAATAGAATGTAAATAGCACTAAAATATTCAGAATAACATTCAGAACAAATGTTCATATTGAGCTCATAATGTACACACCCCTGAATAATTAATATTGGAGAAATACTGATGTATGAAAATCTCATAATTCCTGATTCACATGAGTCTGAATTTCACATTCTCTATTTTAACTTCACTTTCTCCTGTAATTACTTTACCTTGCAGACTCACAGACTGTAAATTCACCCTGAATTCCTATGAAAGTCTCTGCTCTGCTCTGAACTCACCAAACTCACCCCTGAAAGAGCTGGACCTCAGTCACACTGACCTGCAGGATTCAGGAGTGAAGCTGGTCTCTGAGACACTAAAGAGTTCACTCTGTAAACTGGAGACACTCAGGTCAGTTCTGTCTGTTCAGACTTGATTTTTAATGCTTCACCAACATTAAAGTTATACATCTTTAACAATTTATTTAGAGGATACAATGTTGCGCCAGACACTCTTTTGTAAGATGTATCTAGAGGTATCAAGGGATGGGTGTAACATGGAATGTGTGGTGTAATGTGGAAGTGAGGGAACAATGGAATGCTCTTTTCAGCTTTTATCTGAAGTGAAGTACAAGGTACAATAAAGCAGCAGTAGTGGTATGATCATGGTTTAATAACACAACAATGCAAATGTAGTTGTAGCAGTGATATGAGAAGAAGAAGACAATGAAAAATATTAAATGCTAAAACCATCCGACTACTACTGGGTGGACTGTGGATGGTGCCAAAGAAAATAAATAAACAAAAGTTCCCTACAAATAAAACTAACCTACTCCAAAAATACAAATGTGGCACTCACCCTTTACCTAGTGTGTGTATATACAGGGTTTGTCCTACCATGGAATGTATCGGTGCCTGTACTTGCCTGTCCACACCAGTGGTGGTGGTAGAGAGATTTAACAAGAGAAGAGCAATCCACAGATTTAAAATGGCTAAAGTGAAGCTAGGCTTAAGTAAAGTTAGCAGCACCACAACTAAACCTCAAACTCTAGCTAGTGACAGCAACAACAATCTCAGTTTGAGCTAGCAGCAAAGATCATCAAACAAAATAGCAGCAACATCTGTAAACATAAGCTAGCAGCAACAAGCCTCAAACCATAAGTTAGCAGCGTTCAAGTATCACACAGGTAAAAAGCTCTTCCCCCTCATTGTTCCACTTGGTGGGCTTTATATCCAAGAGGTCCCGCCTCTTCCAGGTGAACAGTTCGTCCTATAGGAGGATTAGGACAGCAGTCTTGGGCAACAGCTCCCCCATTGGCTGAACAGGTAATAAACTAGAGAGAGAGGAAGTGAAAGAAAGTGGAGGGAGAAAACAAAACAAACAGTGCCTCTCTGGCACATTACATACAATATGAAATATTAAGATGAAGTCAGGTGCTGGATTCCTAGATTATAATTCACTACTCACAAAAATCAGATCATCTTCTCCTACATTATCTCTGCTCTCTGAACACTTCAGGACTTCTGTAAAGTGTTTCCACTGCTGGAGTAACAGTCAACAGCAGACTCTCCCCATGGTGATATTATCAGTCCTACAGGCTATGAACCAGAGCAGAGGTTTATTATTATAGTGATATACAGACACTGACTCTTTGGTTTTTATCTTTTAATGTGTTCTACACAGAGTCTGATCAGTGTAATGTAAAAAGATCAGACTGAACTCTGTTGTTTCTAAAGTTATCTTGTTATTTGAGGCATCTCTCTTTAGCTGCTCTAAGAGGTTTCTGTGAAGCTTCAGTTCTGTTCTGTTAAACTGTGTGTTTTAATGTTTAAATGAAGCATTTCCTCCCCCCACTGGAGGAAAGATGAGTCACAGTGGGATTTTTTAGTTTGTTTTTGTTGTTGTTTGTTTGTTTCTCCTCTAAATGAAATCAACATGTCTTTCTTAATCCTTTCAGAAATGTTCCTGTAACTATTCAGTGAGTAATGTCCTCTCTCTTTACAGACTAACTGGGTGTAAACTTGGGGAAAAGTCTTGTGAAGATCTGGGCTCAGTTTTACTGGTGAACTCCTCCCTGAAGGAACTGGACCTCAGTAACAATGACCTGCAGGATTTAGGAGTGGAGAAGCTCTCTGCTGGACTGAAGAGTTCACTCTGTAAACTGGAGACACTCAGGTCAGAGTTCTGGGATTTTATTCTTCATTTCTGTGCTTCACAAACATGACTTTATACATTAAAAAGAATTTTTTTTTCTAAGCTCTTGTATAAAATATAGAGGAAAGGACTGTGTTACTAGATTATAATAAACACTCCACTGGGATTATTAACAAAACTAGGGGTGGGGGATATGGCCCTAATTTTGTCAATAATAATATTATTGGTGATAAGAATAAAACACTGAAAATACTTAAATAAATGTTATATTAATATGAATTATATTCAATAATATATATTTAATAGAGCGGCATGGTGGCGCAGCAGGTAGTGTCGTAGTCACACAGCTCCAGGGACCTGGAGGTTGTGGGTTCGATTCCCGCTCCGGGTGACTGTCTGTGAGGAGTTGGTGTGTTCTCCCCGTGTCCATGTGGGTTTCCTCCGGGTGCTTCGGTTTCCTCCCACAGTCCAAAAACACACGTTGATAGGTGGATTGGTGACTCCAAAAGGGTCCATAGGTGTGAGTGTGTGAGTGAATGTGTGTGTGTCTGTGTTGCCCTGTGAAGGACTGGCGCCCCCTCCAGGGTGTATTCCTGCCTTGCGCCCAATGATTCCAGGTAGGCTCTGGACCCACCGCGACCCTGAACTGGATAAGCGGTTACAGATAATGAATGAATGAATTAAGTTAGTTAAGTGGTGACCAATCGATAACGTCAATGGACGTCCAAAATGCATTTTATACAAGTAATTTATTTCGGGACCAATTAATAATGTTAATGGACGTCCAAAATACGTCTAATAGTCGTCTTTTCAATATCTGTGTTTGGAAGTATTTTCAACTTTCATTTTCAACCTTAAGAAAACGTTGATTAGACGGCAGTCATTACGTTATTTCAACATTGAATCAATGGCTAAATGTTTACTGGGAATGAACAAATGCACGTCACAGAAAACATGTGAGTCACTCGATTCATAAATGCAGAGTCAACAATTTACAAATAAATTTTAATTTGAGACTTCGACTTTACAAATATTTGCAATGTAAATTTAAACAAAAGTATTTATTTTCGCATAAAAGTATAAAATTACAAACTGCAGACCGTGAGACACAGAGTGTGATGTATTCATTTGTGAACAGTGAAACATATCTGTGACTTGTGTTTAATTTGTGGATTAACATTTATGCATTTGTAAAGTATTTTGAGACTAATCTCTCTCCATAATCCATTGCCTGTGGGCTTGCATTATGAGGTATTTAACATGAGAGAATTTTGTGTGCGTGCTTCAAGCTTCAGATTCAAGAGTGCCATCACTAGGAGACGGTTACCAGGTTCTGAATCTGTGACATATTTCCTGTTAAAACCGAGAAGCGAGCAGATTTTTGAGAAGCGAGAGCAAGCTCAAATTTTTGAAGCTGTCGCTGTTTTCGCTCGGTTTTCATGATTCTGTGCTCATTGAGTCTGACTTGCTCGATTTAGTGTGGTTTTTGGAGAACCTGTTCATGAAATGTTCCTGTAACTATTCAGTGAGTAATGTCCTCTCTCTTTACAGACTAACTGTGTGTAAACTTGGGGGAAATTCTTGTGAAGATCTGGGCTCAGTTTTACTGGTGAACTCCTCCCTGAAAGAACTGGACCTCAGTAACAATGACCTGCAGGATTCAGGAGTGGAGAAGCTCTCTGCTGGACTGAAGAGTTCACTCTGTAAACTGGAGACACTCAGGTCAGAGTTCTGGGATTTTATTCTTCATTTCTGTGCTTCACAAACATGACTTTATACATTTAAAAAAAAAAGAAAATAGTTATTTTTTAAGCTCTAGTATAAAATATTAAGGAAAAGACTGGATTACCAGATTATAATTTACATAATGTAATATATAATGTATGATATGCATTTATTTGTCGTATAACGTACAAACCGGATTCCAAAAAAGTTGGGACACTAAACAAATTGTGAATAAAAACTGAATGCAATGATGTGGAGGTGCCAACATCTAATATTTTATTCAGAATAGAACACAAATCACAGATCAAAAGTTTAAACTAAGAGAATGTAACATTTTAAGGGAAAAATATGTTGTTTCAAAATTTCATGGTGTCAACAAATCCCAAAAAAGTTGGGACAAGGCCATTTTTTACCACTGTGTGGCATCCCCCCTTCTTCTTACAACACTCAACAGACGTCTGGGGACAGAGGAGACCAGTTTCTCAAGTTCAGAAATAGGAATGCTCTCCCATTCATGTCTAATACAGGCCTCTAACTGTTCAATCGTCTTGGGCCTTCTTTGTCGCACATTCCTCTTTATGATGCGCCAAATGTTCTCTATAGGTGAAAGATCTGGACTGCAGGCTGGCCATTTCAGTACCTGGATCCTTCTCATACGTAGCCATGATGTTGTGATTGCTGCAGAATGTGGTCTGGCATTATCTTGTTGAAAAATGCAGGGTCTTCCCTGAAAGAGATGACGTCTAGATGGGAGCATATGTTGTTCTAGAACCTGAACATAGTTCTCTGCAATAATGATGCCTTTCCAGACATGCAAGCTGCCCATGCCACAAGCACTCATGCAACCCCATACCATCAGTGATGCAGGCTTCTGAATGGAGCGTTGATAACAACTTGGGTTATCTTTGTCCTCTCTGGTGCAGATGACTTAGCGTCCCAGTGTTCCATAAAAAACTTCAAATCGTGACTCATCTGACCACAGAACAGTCTTCCATTTGCCACAATCCATTTTAAAAGACCCCTGGCCCAGTGCAAACGTCTGAGCTTGTGGAGCTTGCTTAGAAATGGCTTCCTCTTTGCACTGTAGAGTTTCAGCTGGCAACGGCGGATGGCATGGTGGATTGTGTTCACTGACAATGCTTTCTGGAAGTATTCCTGAGCCCATTCTGTTATTTCCTTGACTGTGGCATTCCTGTTTGAGGTGCAGTGACGTTTAAGAGCCCGGAGATCACGAGCATCCAGTAGAGTTTTACGACATTGACCCTTACGCACAGCAATTGTTCCAGATTCTCTGAATCTTTTGATGAGGTTATGCACGGTTGATGGTGATAACTTAAAAGTCTTTGCTATTTTAAGCTGGGTAACACCATTCTGGTATTGCTGCACTATCTTTCTGCGCAACAATGGTGGAATTGGTGATCCTCTTACCATCTTGGCTTCAGAGAGACACTGACACTCTGAGAAGCTCTTTTTATACCCAATCATGTTGTCAATTGACCTAATTAGTGTTAATTGGTCTTCCAGCTGTTCGTTATATGCTCAATTTCCTTTTTCCAGCTACTTATTGCTAGTTGTCCCAACTTTTTTGAGAATTGTTGACACTGTAAAATTTTGAATCAACATATTTTTCCTTTAAAATGTTACATTTACTCAGATTAAACTTTTGATCTGTCATCTATGTTCTATTACGAATAAAATATTGACATTTGCCATCTCCACATCATTGCATTCAGTTTTTATTCACAATTTGTTTAGTGTCCAAACTTTTTTGGAATCCGGTTTGTACAATGAAATGTGTCCTCCGCATTTAACCCATCTGTGGATGTGAACACACACACACACACACACTAGTGCACTAGGGGCTGTGAACACACAACCAGAGCGTATGGGTTCAGTGCCTTGCTCAAGGACACTTCAGCCGTGGATGTTCATGCTGGACCTGGGGATTGAACCAGCAACCTTTCGGTACCAAGCCCGGTCTCTAACCATTAGCCAAGGCTACACTCCATTGGGATTAAAACACAACACAAGTACTTTTTAATGTGTGTCTGTGTCTGTAAAAGGAAACATATGGCGTCACATCAATGGACGCCACATCAAGGACGCAGTAACAGCAGGTGGAACATTTAAATCTGTACCTTTTTAAAATTGTGTTAGTTAATCGCAAATGTGAAACCCATAGAGAGAGACAGAGAAAGAGAGAGAGAGAGAGAGAGGGGAATTGCGCTCACACACAGATCATAATCTGACTCTCAAACTGTTTTTTTTCCTCAAATGATTTTTACTCTCTTCATTTTAAATGTTTTGAAATGGGAGGTTTGTGACAGTTTGGGGGCGGGGTCAGGGCTGTTTCTCTCAGTTAATGCTATTGGCTGATGTCTCCTGGTTCTGTGACTGCCTCATACACTCTATATGTCCCTCCTACTGAGAGAAGCCTTCTACAGAAAAACAAACATGGAGGATGTGTACCGTGACAATGTGTTTCGTTTTGAAACAGGGAAAATGTAAAATAGGAGACTACTCCGTATCCAAAATTATTTTGAGAGTATGGTTCCAAGGCCGTTCTTCAGTGTCTCTTTGCAGTGAGAGCGGGTGGAATATGAAGTAAATGTACACTGTCAGAGATTTTGTTACTGTGGTGGTACCCTCAAGGGTACATATTTGTACTTTTAATTAGGAAACATAAGTGTTCATTATTGTATTATAATTGTAGATTTTAAAATCGTGTTGATTTCATACGTCCTATTTCATCTCCAGGACTCCAAGATTAGAAACATGTATCCTGCTTGAGTAGAGAATGTAATGTACCTCTAAGAAATTAAATTGGACTTTTAAACACTGTTGTACCTTTAAAGGTACATTTACACAGTTTGTACCCTTAGTGACCAATAATGTACCTCTAACATACCTTTCTTTCTGAGAGTGTAGCTAGTGAACAAGAGTCGACTCACGAACGAATCAATTCCCTGAGCATCATGAAGTAGGGCTTGACTCTTGGCAAATGATTCAGAGAATCAACCTCACAGTCGAAGTTTTCTAACGCCTTCCTGCAGTTAACATCATTTCCACATGTTTATCACATATTACTATGATCTGAGCCCACTGTAGACAGTGGAATATGACCTTATCTCGACTCTGTTTATCCATGGTGCTGTCCCGGGGAAAACAGCAGCTCTGCTTCTCCCAGTATGAGGGACATACACAGTGTATGAGGCAGTCACAGAACCAGGAGACATCAGCCAATAGCATTCACTGAGAGAAACTGCCCTGACCCCGCCCCGAAACTGTCACAAACCTCCCATTTCAAAACCTTTGTAAAAGAATAAAATTAGGATCATAACTTAAACAGGGAGGTCATAGTATAGAAACCTTTACTGGGTTAATGTCTGTATATTTACTTCTAGTAATAACCCCTCTGTGGGACACTGCTGTGATAATGTTGTGTTATGATTTGATTTCCTTTCTATTGAGTGAGCTTTTGAACAGACTCTAAAATGTCTTAGATTTATAAAAACAAATATCCAGGTCTTTTTATTAATTATGTTAAGGTTTTTAAACTTTTTTTTATAACTTTTAGCTTTAGATTTTAACCTGTTTGATACTGGAGTGTTTTGTAAATTAAACAGAATTTGGTGCTTGTTGGTTTGATTCTAAACAGCAGCTTGATTTGTTCTGAGTAAATACCACATCTCTCACTTTACCTCTCTCTCTCTCTATCTCTCTCTCTCTCTCTCTCTCTCTCTGTCTCTGTAGATTGTCTGGTTGTTTAGTTACAAAGGAAGGCTGTGCTTTTCTGGCTTCAGCTTTGAGCTCAAACCCCTCACACCTGAAAGAACTGGATCTGAGCTACAATCACCCAGGAGACACAGGAGTGAAGCTGCTCTCTGTTAAACTGGAGGATCCACACTGCAGACTGGACACACTCAGGTACGGACAGCTTTCTGTATTTGTGTGTGTTCAGTTACTGATGTCATCTGCTGTTACTGTATTTCTATAAAGCTCTACAGCTCATTGTTCCTTCTTCATTTAGCCTCTGCTCTGCTCTAGTAGTATTTAATGGTTAGAGTATCACCCTTCACTGCTCTGTCTCCACTGTTCAGTGTAACTGTTGTCGGGCCGAAGGCTCGTGAGACACTGAAGTAAAACTAAGCCCCATATAACAGTCTCTTTATGTGGATTGTAGACTGTTCCTAGAACAGTCTTCAGAAATGTACATTCAGTGTTTAGGGAAGTACAGGACTACTCTAGTACAGTTCTACGACTCCAATGCTGAAACACTGCAGACGGAAAGATCCTACACTCGACTAGTCCATCATTATCTCTGTATTCCTATCATTTCGGGGCGTCTATGGGTCTGGATCAATGGTCAACAGATTGAAGAGCAGAGTTTAATACCCAGAGTGGTGTTATCAGTTAAACAGGCTACAAACCAGAGCAGAGCTTTATTTATTATAGTGATATACAGACATTGACTCTTTGGTTATTAATATTTTAATGTCTACAGAGAGTCTTGGGAGTGTAATGGGTGTGCTAGGGTCAGAAGGGAAGTGGATGAAGTGATGCCCCCGTCATGCACAATGCCCCCTGTATAAGCCTCTGGAGGCAGTGTTATGATCTGGTGGTCTTCAGTGGGTCAGGTCTAGACTCAGCAGTGTTATCTGAACCCACTGAGAGTCTTTGGGATGTGCTGGAGAAGACTTTATGGAGTGGTCCGACTCTCCCGTCGTCAATACAAGATCTCCACCAAAAAGGCAGCTCTGGAGGAAATAAATGTTGTGGTGTTGTAGAAGGTTGTAGAAACAGAGCCGTGGTGAATGTGGAGCGTAATCAAAGCTAAAGGTGGTCCAGTGAAATATTAGTGTGTGTGAGTTGTGTTGGTCGGGCAGTGTAGGGGTCTGTGATGAAATGGTCAGTGAGAGCAGGTACAAGGCAGAAGAACCTAATAAATGAGCAGCTGAGTGTAGGATCTAGAAACGGTTTAATGGAGCAGTTGTAGAAGAGCGACTCTGCTGCATTATTCTGTGTTGAAGGCTGAGAGGAACAGAGGGAAATGGAGGAAATGAAACACAGAGAAAGAGAAACAGAATATTTCTCTGTGATAAAAAGACAGAGGGGATGAAACACCACAGATGATGATCGTTCTTCTGTTTCCAAAAATGACATCAATGAATGACACTGTAATGAAGCTGAATGTGGGGCTCAGAGAGAACAGTGAGAACACACACCACTCAAACACAACCATCAACTTACAACTTTGTGTGTGTGTGTGTTGTAGGTTGGAGCATGGAGGAGAGATCAGGATAAAACCAGGACTAAGAAAATGTAGGTTCTCTCTCTCTCTCTCTCTCCTTCATGCTCTTTTGCTTTTTCTGTTTCACTTTCACTTTTCCTTTTCTCTCCTGCTCTTTCTCTTTACATTCGTTGTGTCTCATTTTGTGTTGTTTGTGTGTTGTGTAGGTACCACTTCAGAATAAGACTTCACTTATAAAGGTTTATAAATGGTTTAAAGTGTTTATTAATAGTTATGTTGTTAACACATTAATAATCAGTTATAACACAGATATAAAGCGCACCAGTGACCTGTTGTTTGCCAAATAGTGAACCCACATCCATCTACAGTTAAACCTCAGATCTTGCCGAATACTGACCTCACTGTGCCTCCTCCATCAGTCGACATTAACCCCGTCAGCTCCAGCACATATTTGTTAATGAGTTTAACCCTTTAATGAATTACCCACCACCAGAGTGTCTTTTTCTACTTTAATGATAATGTGGTGAACCTTAACATGTGAAATGACTAAACTCACATTCTCAGGTCTGAGCTTATTCTTTACCTCCACATTTTCACTAAGTTCTCTCACACTTTCAGTATTAGACACAAAAGAGTTCACTGTCACACTTCCTTTCTCTGTGTTACAAAGGATTTTTAAATCACTTTTAAGTGTTCACAGTGTAATTAATAACCATGTAATAACAGGCTTTTAAACCATTTATAAACCTTTATTACTGTATTCTTATTTTAATGTGGAACCATTGTGTGTCTGATTGTGTGGTGTGTATCTTGTTGTGTGCAGATGACTGTGAGCTCACACTGGACCCAAACACAGTGAACACACACCTCTCTCTGTCTGAGGGGAACAGGAAGGTGAAGTGGGAGAGACAGTCGTATCCTGATCATCCAGAGAGATTCAGTTACTATCAGCAGGTTCTGTGCAGAGAGAGTCTGACTGGACGCTGTTACTGGGAAACTGAGTGGAGTGGGGGGATGATTGAAATTTCAGTGGCGTATAAATCAATCAGGAGAAAAGGAGGCAGTTATGACTGTTTGTTTGGAGAAAATGAAAAGTCCTGGAGTCTGTTCTGCTCTAATAACGGTTACTCTGTCCGTCACAATTATAACAGAACTGCTCTCCCTCCTCCTCCCTCCAGCTCTAACAGAGTAGGAGTGTATGTGGACTGTCCGGCCGGCACTCTGTCCTTCTACAGCGTCTCCACTGACACACACACACTCACACACTTACACACACTCACCACCACATTCACTGAACCCCTCTGTGCTGGGTTTAGGCTTGATTATGACTCCTCAGTGAGTTTGTGTCAGATAAAATAGTGCTGTGTGTGATCTATTGTTTTGATTGGTCTTTTCTGTCAAACGAGCTGCTGCTTTAAAATGTGAGGAGAATCACAAAAGACGATGAAACAGAAATGAAGCTCAGTTTGTAAAAGCGAGCAGAGAGACTCTTCAGGGACAAAACAGTGATAAAACCTGGATCTGAGTGAACACTACACCCCTGCACTTCTCTCTCTTTTATATTCCTGATGTAAACAGGATTTTTCAGCTGTTTATTTGATTTCTCTCGTTATAAAGCGCTGTGTTTATTTACACTGTGCGCAGGTCTCCATCGTCTCTCACATCAAATCTATGGGGAGTCAGTTACAAAACAGTGGATACTCTGTCTCTGACGTGTCCAGCTCGGTCCTACTTCTGTATCCCAGGTTCCTCAACACCATCTGAGCGCCTCTTCTCTACAGCAGGAAATATAGCTTCAAACAGAGAGAACCAGCCTTAGCCCAGAACATGGGAGAGGTTTCTATTGTTACTCTGTAATGAAGGAGTGAGGGTGTGAGTGAGTGAAGGTGTTTCCTGTAGGAGGAAAGAGGACAGAGGGGATCAGGGTGTAATGGGTGGGTTGTGTTCATCTGTGTCGTCAGTGTAAACACAGACCCTCGTCATAGTGCACTTCCACCTCCAGAACTCTTCAGATATTTGTAAATATTAAATATTTAGTTTTCAAACGACGCCAAACACAATGTAATTGTGGGCTAACACTGAACTGTCTTTGTTCTTGTTAATCTGGTTAATGGTGTAAACTGAGCACAGACAGTGTGTTGATGCTGAGTGGACGGGGGTTAAGAGATGTGTCTTAAAGCTGAAAGGAAACACAAACATAGGAACAGAAGGAAAAGATGGGGCTTCTCTAAGAAACTCTTCTCCTTTCTGTGAGATTGGATTCTGGGGGTTTGTTGTGGGGGGAAATGAAAGAGTGATGTTTGTTGGTGGAAAAGAAGAATTCTGAAATATACTTTTATTAAAGTTTAATATTATGAACATTTAATAAATCTCTTAAAAAACAGAAGTCTGTTTTTGTACTGCATCTCCACACACACACACACACACACACACTTAAGCCCTCTATTCAGGGTGTAGTGTGTGTGATGGTGTCTCCTCAGGGGGTTGGGAGGGTTGTGAATATTCAGTGGGGTTGTGTCAGATGGAGCTTCAGTAAATCTTCAACTATCTTCAGGAATCTGTGTAAAATCTGTTTCAAGGCGGTTCCAGTAATGAACTTTATAGTGGAGCTTGTTGAGAACGTGCCAAAGATCTCTGAACTCCTTCAGATGTTAAAAAGCTCCAGAGCTGGGATTTTCAGGGCTGTGAGTTCTGTTCTGAAGCTGAAGACCAGGGCTTCACTTCACTGCTCCTGTAAAGGCACTCTTTAGAGATACGAGGTTCTGACTCAACAGCCGTGACACGCCTCCTTTCTATCAGCAGCTTCAGTGCAGTTCATCACAAGTTTGGGTACACCTGAGTACATGGTTGAGTCTCTGAGGTGAAGGAGATGAACACAAGATAAATAAATGAATTTAGAGAAACAATAAACTTGTAGGTGACTGGGGGGCGTCCAAACTTTTCCACTGAACTGAATCTGTGACGTCATCCTTTAATTCTGGCTCTTCTTCCAGACCACGGTCATTTAAGGAGTGTGTGTGTGTGTTCTTCCAGACAGGGAGTTCTTCTTTGCCACTGTTGCCAATGTCTTGTTTTTCGGGGGTTGGGCTGTGGACGCTGCGATGGACCTTTCACAGAATATTCTCCATAATTTTGAAATTCTAATAATAATAAATTGATAAAAGTGAAAACATCTCTTTGTCTCCTTTGTCACAGTTCAGCATTTTTTCTCACATTTAATGAACACAGACAAACATTAATGTCCCCACTGCGCATGGAAACAAACACAGAGAGAAAACATTAATGTGGTGAAGACGACGTACACAGCTCCTACACTGACCCATCTCTTACCAATGTAAAATACTGTGGCAGTTTATTTAACACAAAAAGAATAAAGGTGTTCAGTTGAACTCCAGTGAATTGTTTACACACAGGAACATTTAAAAACATAAAACACATCAATAGACGATAGACGTACAGTGATAATGTAGATGTATTTTCATGAGCTCATCACACATTAACCCTCCTTCACTGTCAATCATTTTGAAACGTCACTGTGTCGTAGTGAACAGAAAGCTTCATTAGAGATGTGTCCACTTTTGTACGTCACTGAACAGATTATACCATTTGAAACTGAAGAAACACGAGGCACATGTATTTAATAAAAGTGCATTTCATTCTGTTCAGTTTTTCAACACAAAGATCTTGGTAAAAAAGTGCTTCAGGGGTTAATTATCAGTCCTTTCCCATCTTTTGATTCTGATTCAGTGATTGAAGTGTCACTGTCGTCATGATTAATGATGATGAGAAAATAAGATGAACAATAAAAACAACCATTAATTGCTGTAAAAGCTACACACAACATTGAAAATAACTAATAAAAGATCAATAATGATATAAATAACCATTTAATCGTAGAATACACTCTAAATTGTGTTGTGTTTCACACGATGATCAATGAAAAGTGTTAAAGTTTATTTTGTTATAAATGATACATTTACACAACTATTTTATTCATCATTCTACAGACTTTTAAGTTGAAGTTGTGGGGTCCCTCTGTGGTTCCCTCTGGGACGGTGTTTTCAGTGATTCTCATTAATCATATAAGACACAAGAATATTAATGTGGGTAAAAACTCGGACATGCATTAACCGTCTGATCGTTTAGAGGGTCCTTGTCGAGTTGTTGATTGACGTACATTTGATCCAATCACATGACGACATCAACCACAGGAAAACAAGGGGAAGGGGGATTAGGACGGGGACGATTAGGATCCACACCGGTTTTTATCGTGATCGACCGGTCAGTGTCTCCACACAGATTTGTGCCGGTCGCATTTACACATGTGCACCACACGAGGGCAGCAGCAGCAGCGCAAACACAGCCACACACTCACTGTTTAAGCACTGTTTCCTATTGTACTACACTTGTGCACTTGTTTTCATTAGGAATCGTTAATAATTGCTCTTTATTTTATTTAGGGTTTTTTTTCAAAGACAACATTTGTCACATTAGTGCACAGTTTTATGTTCAGATGTAAAAGTTTCCATTAAACCCTTTGTACAGAAACGCCCTCTATTGTTAATCAACATTAATTAGTTCATAGCGTCAAATGATTTGATCAAAAAGCCCTCAACACCACCTCATATGTCTCAGTAGTAACACCACTACACACACACTGACTTTCAGCCCCCTGCTCGGTACTGACTGTTTACACCTGGAGCAGGTCGACATTTAAACTCGGACATTTAAACCATAACAGACTGTAAAATCTCTTCAGATTCTGTCTTTAAAAAAACACAGTCTCAGGAGAGAGGCGCCGCACCGGTGAAAAGCTCCAAAAGACAATCCCTTACTCACCACGCCACAGTAAACGTGCCTTTATTTCCTGAGTAACGGTAACGCACTGTTCTGGAGCTCCTAGCGCCCAGGCAATGGTAAGTTTGGACGTAAAGTCTTCGTGAATTCAGAGTTGAGGGCGTTCCTTCTTAGATTCAGTGCAGCTGTGGACCAATGAGCGGCTGCCGGCTGTGAGCGGGGTCCTATTCCCCGGGGGAGGGGTGCGCTGCTGGACGCCGCTCTCTACAGGGATTCGCTCACAGCTCTGAGGGGGCGTGTCAGAAGTGATTGACACCTCTATGAACCAATAGCAGCGACTGAGATAAAGACAAAGAGAGTCGATGTGCCGAGATCACTCACTCTCTCTGGGTCTGGGAGAGAGAAGGAGCGCCTGGGAACATATTTTAGAATAAACTTAAATTGACTTGTTTTATCGCAGAACAACCAAATAAAACCTTTATGTTTGTTGACAGACTGTTTTAAACGTTTAATCACTTTGAGGTACATATTGTCTATTTTCAGAAAATACCGAAAACTGCATCTGTGTAAGAATGAGTGTTTTAAAATAAGAGCGGTATTTCCAACGAGGGCCACAGGGGGGCAGTGTGAGCCCGCAGCGCTTTACCTCCTCTCCCTCCTTTAATGGTTTTGCTGGTAGTTTTATGGAGAGAGATTAGTCTCAAAATACTTTACAAATGCGTAAATGTTAATCCTCAGATGTGGCGGTCACACCCTGTTACTGAAGAAGAATATTCTGTTGTGTTTGAGTATGAGCTGAATTTGCTTAAAGCACAACATTACTAAACAAAGTGATGCATCACACAGGGTTTGACCTGAAAATTAACGGATTCCCCAGATACAAGAAGCTGAGAGGAGAACTAGAGCTCCCAGTGTGCTGTGCGGGTGTCATCAGCTGCACATCCAACAAGCGCAGCAGAGAGGGAGAGTCTGACCCCCCTGTCCCGGTACAGTACTCTTACTGCACTTCCCAGTAAACACAGGTCAGGTGAAAAGGCGTTCAGACGACGTCCGTTGATGTTCGAAATATGTTTGAATTTGGACCAAGGTCATTTTAAAATCTTATTCATTTTAAACCCATATTTTAGTGATAATCTGTGCTGTGTGTTTAATGTTTCAAACAAGAAATTAGTCTGTATTCACAAGATATATATATATATAAATATATAAAGACCACCTGCAGGACCTGCCCCCTCCCCAAACATGCACTGCTTCCTTTTCTGTTCAGGAGTGGCGTAGCTGTAATGGAGCGGTCAGGCACCAGTTAATCATACAATTATTTATCATTTCTAATCACTTGTAAATGTATGTGTGTGGACCATCATGCCCTGTTCTGCTGTTGGTTGCACTGACAGAAACTCTGTGTACATCTTGGTTTCAGACCCTGAGTGAATTTAGCTGCTTTTTTGAACTCTCTTTTCCACCTTAAGAAGTGCTGCTAATGGTGTCTACCAGCATCAGCTTAAACAGGGATCCTGTGTCTGATCCATTCACATCATCACAACACACACTCACACACCACCACCAGTGTGTTAGTGTCACTGCAGCACTGAGAACGACACACCACCCAAATCAGACCTGCTCTGTGGGGGTCCTGACCTTTGAAGAACAGGGTGAAAAAGGCCTAACAAAGTACGCAGAGAAACAGATTAGAGTTTCTAATGGTAGAACTACAGAGTGCTCCTGTGTGGAGAGTGGAGCTGATAAAATGGACAATGTGTGTAGAGACAGGGGAGGTGTTCCTAATCCAGTGATCATTCAGAGTAAACCTATGTAGCACCTTTCATACACCGTGGTGATTCAATGTGCTTTACACACGACAAAATACACTCAGAGATGTGGGAGAGAGGAAATAAACACAAAAATATGAATAAAACAAATAGAAAGAGACATGAAATCATAACAACGATTAAATAAAAGCATTAATTAATGTGAATAGTTACAATTAAAGAAAGTAAAAAAAAAAGATGATGAATCTAGTGTTTTCCACCATCCAAAGTGAAGAAGAGCACAAATGATGAGGTTTGGAATACACAATAAACCTCAGCAAAACCATGAAACACATTACTGCAGATAAGGAGTTCACGCTGCTCTAAATCATTTTTTTAACCAGTGCTTGAGGGTTTAATGCAAAGACTAAGATATCTGAGCAGTTAAATCATTGCCCTTTACAATTATACTTTACTTATTCAACCTCTTTCTGTGGCAGTGCTTTGTTCTGCTCAGGGGACAATAACCCAGCTCTGTGAACACACTTCATCTGTTTATAACACAGTTCATTTTAAAAGATGTGAAAGTCACTAAATGTCCAACAATGATGAGATGCTGTTAGTGACTGTTCCAGGATCAAGGGTGAGTTGTGTGTCTTGTTTTTAAAACGCTTTAATGATTTAGTTTTGTCAAGAGTTGTTGTTCACACACTGCCGCGTGACGCAGGGAGGTCAGGTTTCGTTCCTCCTCCCTCCCTCTCACATTCCGCTTTCCCACTTTTCCCAGAAAACTACATGAAGAAGCGGACGAAAGCAGTCAGAAGAGAAACTAGACAAAGCCGCTGGGGTTTGAGACGGTGAGCCTCAGTAACATTAAAACATTATAACATTAATGTGAACACTATCCCGCGGGTTAAAGAGAGAGCCCTGTGTTTGTAGCTGTTCTCTGTGGTTTACTCTCAGCTTTAGTCGTGTTTTTGATCCAGACACGATGGCGTTCAGTGAACTACAGCTGTTTGTGCGAAGTTTGGTTCTGTGTTTATTGTGTTGCTGAAGTCAAATATAGACCACATCTGAGTGTGTATTAACTCTACACGAGTATTATTTACTTTAGAGTCATTTTTAACACCGTTTACGGTTCTATTGAACTGCTTTCGGTTTCAACACTACACCCGTCTTCTTCCTACTGCTGCAGCCAATCAGATGCTAGATTTATTTTTGTTAGTTTTTTTAAGCCAATCGCCAACAGGAGCTGTCACGTCAGCCAATCATCATCTTAGTTTCTTAGTTCTCAAAAAGAAGGCGGGATTGTCGCTGCTATTGGTTTAAAGCAGATCAACTGAAAACCCAGCAGTGAACAACAACGAAACAGAATCTGGGCACTTTCTATCAAAAGACAAAGGGGAAAAAGAGCGAAAATACTGCGTTAAAACTATGTTTTCCTCGGGTACAATTTGAGCTTAGTGTTATTGTTCTAAAACCGTACATGAATCCAAAAAAGGGGGGAAATCACCGTAAATATCTTCAGACTCTTACAGGGGTTTAGTCTGTGAACCTTCTCTAGATAGAGTTTATTGTTCTCAATGTAGACTTCAACATTTTTAAAGATTTCTCTGGGAGTTTGGGTATTTCATTTCTCTTATCCTTTAGCTTATATACTGTGTTGCATATTTTAGATTCAAATAAACACACATAGAACAGATAAAACACTGTTTAGATCTGTTTATTTTTTATCTGAAATTCATTTCCATAACCATACGAAGCCAAGTACAAAGTGTGTCATCAGTTAATGTCATTCAGTAACACATACATAACATCACATATGCACCAGTGAGTTCAGCCTTTAAAGATGGAACCGAACATACAAATAAAACGCAGATAAATAAACAGTTTTAAAAACAAAGGTCTTTAATGAGCTCGATAAACTGTGATACGACACCAAACCTTACTAATCAAATGTACACAACGTTAACAAAAACATGAACTTGGTCCAAGCATGGTCCAGACTTTCAGGTCTAAACACACTTTAAAACACAGTTTAAACAGTACATTACAGTAATTACTTCATATGAGCGATGTATGAGATAGTAGATGAAACAGGAGCTCTGTCTGTGTGTCACAAACTCACTGTGTATGTGTTAATGTCACAGGCTGTGTCAGTGCCATAGTCATTAAGTCATTTGTTGTTTTGTTCTGATATTTTTGCATTAGTCTGAACACACAGTGCACTATTTTCAGTGCATTCAAACAATCCACAACACACCTCCATCAGCAGCGTACAACCAACGTAACAGAGCAGACAGTGGATTTCACAGCCCTGCGAAAATTGTATGTAACGGTCTCATTGAATAAACACTTTGGGTGCGTCAAAATTGCACACTTAATTGTAATAATAGCTAGTTTTTGAATGTATAGTGTGAAGTATCGTTTTACGTGTCAAAGCTGAGTTTACTAAGTATCTATAATGCGTAATTGTCTCTGTCCTAAACAGCAAGCTACTTTCCACATAGTGCACTTCACAGATTACACAATTAGCATCTAGCACCCAGACAGCGTACAAAATATTAGACAGAGAGATCTGAACCTAATATTAACCTACATTCAGTGCACTATTTTAGTGCAGAAAATATTATTTTATGATGTGTGTTGTGCACTACAGAGTTTACAGGAGGTTGAGATTCTGCTCATGAAAAAATGTCAGACTGATGCAACAGCAGCTTGGTATGATGTGCGTTGTTAAAGCAACAGTTTGTTACTCTCTGTTAATAAGAAACTGTAATATTTCAGTATTTTGTGCATTAGCTGCTGAGCTCGTACTTCTAACATGAGCACATAGGATGTGATGTATATTATTCTTGTGATTTACACAATTGATTTACACAGTGTTTAAGGTTCTCAGAGCCCTTACTATAAACATTTGTGCTGAGTTTAGAATTATTCAGTCACTTTACTGCTCACAGACTGATCTACAGGGGACGCTATTCATTGCTTTACATCAGTGAAACTGTGTCCTTATTAAACCCTTGGTGTTCTCACCATTGTAGCCCCCCTAATTATTGTTTATTATTTATATGGGTTTATCACTCTCACTCTCTCATGCTCCCTCTCACTGTCAGTCTCTCTCTTTATGTCTGTCTTCATCTCGTGCTCTGTCTCTCTGTCTGTTTGTCTGTCTCTTTATCTCGCTCTCTGTCTGTCTCTCTCTCTTGCTCTCTCTCTCTCGCTCTCTGTCTGTCTCTCTCTCTCTCTCTTTCTCTCTCTCTCTCTCTCTCTCTCTCTCTCTTTCTCTCTCTCTCTCTCTCTCTCTCTCTCTCTCTCTCTCTCTCTCTCTCTGTGCCTGTCTCTCATATTTTAGACTTTGTTTGTAATTCTGACCCTGTCCCTGTTAATCATTTTGCTGTGGAATGGATTGGTTTCTGCTGGATTTGCTTGGTTTTATTGAACTGTCTTAGGGCTGGACAATAATTTTATATCTATATATATCACAATATTAAATGTTTCAGTAACAAAGATATGATTTTAAAACACATTTTCAATATTTCTGTATACATTAATTACAGCACGTGTTACTGACTGACGGTCATTACAGGGCACTGCCCTCAATTTTAAAGTTAGTTTATAAATATTAATATTGCCAAAGCCAAGAGGGTGTTGTTTGATGGTAATGTCATGTTTCTTTCAGTTCTTGGCAGTTATTCTTTGGCTTGTTTTTATTGTTCATATCGATATGAGAATTATTGTATTGACCTAAATTAAGAAATATATTGTGATATAAATTTTGGTTCGTATCGTCCAGCCTTTAATGAGAATATCTTTTCACAGGAAGCAGAGAAGAATGTCCAGTGTCCAGCTTTATCTATAAAGTATAGAAACTTCATGATGGAGCCTCATGACTTCAGCAGCGGAAAAAGAGCTTCAGACTCAAAGTGTGTTACTTTCTATTACTGATTTTATACATCATTACTTTTTCCAGTTTTATTGACTCCTGCTACTCACTTGTCAGTGATGTTGATTCCCAGAGGTCCCAGTCGTACGATGCAGCATTTAATTATGGAATATTCGAGGGATAAATCAGAATGTTAAGTTTAAATAAGTAGCACACATTGTCTTAAGCAGATAATAGACGTAAGTATTTTTATTCAGTAAGATTACTTGTTCTGCTGCACTGTGGCTTAATCTGCTCCTTCTTTTACTGATGATATCACCAGCTTTCGAAAACACACATTCAACCTAATACAAAAAAAACATTGTTTCACGAGAAATGCTTCAACAGTGTGTGGAACGTCCCATCCCTAGTGACAAAGAGCCTTTAGGATTTTCTTGAGTTTTCTTGTGTGTGTGTGTGTGTTTTAATAAAAATACATTGTATTTCATCTGTCACTCAAAGACACCTTACAGAAAAAAGTAGACAATAGAATAAATAATAAAAAAACAAAAGAGTAAGCAACGTTAAAACCAGTTACAATAAGACAACACAACTGAGTCAGTCTTAAACAGGTGGGTTTTGAGTGTGGACTTGAATTGTAAAAGTGAGTTTATATTCCTTATGTCCGGTGGTAAAGAATTCCAAATCTGGGGAGCAGATCGGCTGAAGGCTCTACTCCCCATGGTAGTGAGACAGGTGGAAGGGACAGACAGATGAATGGAGAGAGATGATCTGAGGGTGCGAGGGGGAGTAGCAACATGGAGAAGATTGGAAAGATATGGAGGAGAAAAATTGTGGATGGCCTTGAATGTGAGCAGAAGGATTTTGTAATCGATGCAGCACTTGACAAGGACCCAGTGGAGCTGTTACAAGACAGGAGTGATGTGGTGAATGGAGGGGGTTCTAGTGATAATTATATTATTCATTACATAAAGCTATAAAAATTAATTGACAAAGTTTATAAAAATCAGTGATAAAAATAATTGGCAGCAGATTTAATTTTCAAGTTTTTACTGATAATTCTTTAGTAACAAAGATATATTTCTCCTTTTAATCAGAGTGTAGCTTTAACTCTTCCTTATGTCTCCACTTCACATTTCCAGAGAGCAGACATTCAGAGCAGAATCTCCAGAGCCAAGCTGTGTGTCTCTGAAGAGCAACAACTCAATGTTTCGTCCTCCAGATTTCAGCAATGAAAGAATCAGTTCTGATCAGAGGTGAGACATGAACCACATTCTAGTGAGTTTTAGCATGACTCGCCTCAACAAGCAGCCTTTTCATTTTTATTTGAGTTTTCTTTTGTGTGTGTGTTCGTTGAGTGTGCAGTGTTTGTGTGGTGTGTTAGTTGAGAGAAAGGATTTGGCAAATTTTTCATGGGCTCAACCCACATTCTCAGCTCTACTGCTCACCCCACAAATGCATGTTCCTTACAAATATGACACCATTTAAAAGGGAAATTAACAGACTTTCTAGTGGTATAAGAATTATTGCCAAGAAGCTTTGTTACAACAAAGAAATAATCTACAAACACACATTTCCTTACTCTTTGTGCTAAGTTTAGTTTATTACAGAGTCCACTACCAGAAACCTCTGCTTTTCAGAAGTAGTTCTAAATCCTCCAGTAATGTATTTCAGGCTTTGTTCTCTTTCTACTGAAGTATGATTGTGAGAATATGTAAATGTACTCATTCACTTTTAGTTTCTAATTCCTCTCCTTTGATGTATTTCAGAATGAGTTTTAAATATTAAAATATTAAGATCAGTTCTAAAGGGAATATGCAAACAGTGAAGTGTTCATTTGTGATTTTTTGTAACATCCTGTGAACAGTACATTACTGAAGTAAAGATGAGAAACAACATTGGTTCCATTTCTTAGCGCCTTGTGTCAGGCAGGTGATCCACTTTTCTAAATATGTGACATTGATTTATTTTCTGTAAATACAAATCATGTTTATTTTCTCAGGTTTAAGCCGTGTTTCTGTGTCAGTAACACATTACCTTCAGTGCTAAAATGATTTCTAATTAAAAGAGATGAACAAATGGGGAGTGACCTTAAACTGTGTTGTCTCTGGAGTTGTCAGTGAATTACTTACTTGTACAAACTTATGTTTGAGTCTTGTTCAAGTTTCAGACTCTCTCACACTTACACATTCTGATTCATCAACTCTTGTATTTCTCCTCTAGCTCTGGGACAGATGTGCTGCTCCAGGATGGTTCCAGGTGTGGAGTGTGTGAGCAGATTCAGACAGATCCAGTCTCTATCACCTGTGGACACTCTTTTTGTAGACAGTGCATCAGGAGCCTTAGGCACCAGTCTGTCCACTCAGGAGACTTGACCTGTCCCTGCTGCAGAAAGAGGTTTAAAACAGGCTCTGTTCAGTTTCCACACACAGAGGAGTCCATGGAGCTGGATGAATACAAACCAGTGGATGACGTCCTGCTCAGTGTCTCAGAGAGAAACAAAATCAGCCTGAAGAACAAGTACGAGAGCTTATTTGAGGGATTCAAAACACAAGAGAATAAAATCCTCCTGAACAGGGTTTACACTCAGCTCTACATCATCGAGGGAGAGAGGGAAGGAGTGAATGAAGAACATGAAGTTTTACAGATTGAGAACAAACCCTGGAAACAAAACCTGCCAGATACACCAATAAACTGTTTAGACATATTTAACCCTGTACAGTGTACGATGGGAGAAATGGAAGAAGACAACACCAGAGCTGTGATGGATGAAGATGTGAGACGTGAAGAAGGAGAAGAAGATAAAGATCCACAAGTGGAAAAGCTTAAAAGCGTTCTGACTAAAGGCATTGCTGGCATTGGAAAAACTGTCTCTGTGCAGAAGTTCATTCTGGACTGGGCTGAAGGAAAAGCCAATCAGGATATAGAGTTCATGTTTGTGCTTCCATTCCGAGAGCTGAACCTGATTAAAGACAAACAGTACAGTCTTCATGGACTTCTGTGTGACCTCCATCCTGAGCTCCGAGGTCTGGACACAAAGGAATATGACGTGTGTAAAACTGTGTTCATATTTGACGGCCTCGATGAAAGCAGAATTCCACTGAAGTTCTCAGAGTGTGAGAAAGTGTCAGACGTGACCAAGGTGTCTTCAGTGGACGTGTTGATGACAAACCTCATCAAAGGAGACCTGCTTCCCTCTGCTCACATCTGGATAACCTCCAGACCAGCAGCGGCCAATCAGATCCCCTCTCAGTACATCAGCCGTGTGACAGAAATTCAGGGATTCAATGATCCACAGAAGGAGGAGTACTTCAGAAAGAGGATTAGTGACCAACACCAAGCCGACAGTGTCATCTCCCACATTAAGACAACGAGGAGTCTCCACATCATGTGCCACATTCCAGTCTTCTGCTGGATCTCAGCGACTGTGCTTCAGCGAATCATGAAACAAGGGACCACAGAAATCCCTAAAACTCTGACTGCAATGTACTCACGCTTCCTGTGCTCTCAGACAATCAGGAGGAAGGAAAAATATGAGGAAGATGAGAGAGGAAATCTACAGGAACTCCTGAGATCCAACAGGAAGATGTTTCTGAAACTGTCTGAACTGGCTTTCAAACAGCTGATGAAGGGCAATGTGATGTTCTATGAAGACGACCTGAGAGAGTGTGGGATTGATGTCACTGAGGCCTCAGTGTACTCTGGGATTTGCACTGAGATCTTTAGGGAGGAGTCTGTGCTTTACCAGAGGAAGGTTTACTGCTTTGTGCATCTGACCTTTCAGGAGTTCCTGGCTGCTTTCTATGTGTTTCACTGCTGTGTGAACAACAACAAGGAGGAATTGCAGCTTCTGAAGCCTACATGTTTTACATATTGGTCTGACAGTGTTTCACTGGACGAGCTGCTGAAGGGAGCTGTGTGTACAGCTATAGAGAGTAAGACTGGACACCTGGATCTGTTTCTCCGTTTTCTGTTGGGCATCTCACTGGAGTCCAATCAACAACTCCTGCAGGACCTACTGACACACACAGTCAGCAGCTCTGAGAGCATCAAGAAAGCAGTTCAGTTCATCAAATGCATAATACAAACAGAGGATCTTCCTTCTGACAGATCTATCAACCTGTTCCTCTGTCTCACTGAAATGAACGACTCCTCTTTATCCAGTAAAATCCAGGAGTATCTCAAATCAGAGAAACACTCAAATGAGAGACTGTCTGCTGATGAGTGTTTAGCATTAGCCTACATGCTCGTGAACTCAGACGAGGTGCTGGATGAACTGGACTTGAGGAAGTACAAAACCACTGAGCAGGGTTATTGCAGACTGATCCCAGCTGTGAGCAACTGCAGAAAGGCCATGTGAGTGTTGTTTCTACATGTTTTTGTTTTTTAAATATATTCCAGTGTTGTTGTTGACAGAGACAAGTTTCCAGATTGTTTTACTGTGAGTAGACGTTCCTCACTGTGTGTATAATTAGGATGTGATAAATAAAATGAATGAGACATTACAGAACAGGTGGAGTTTGATGAACATGGATAAGACTGATGTCTTTCTCTTGTTTTCTCTCACTCACACTGTATCTCACACAAATCCCCCAAGTTTATAAAAGCAGTATTTTCCTCAGGTCTGATCATTTTTATTCCTGTGAGGCTGAATTTCAAGGAGTGTTCAGATTGTAGTTCAGTTTCCTTGGGTTGGACCTAATATATAAATTCATACATTGTTATATTTTAGTCCTGATTTGGTCCTGAATCAAATATATATTTTAAAAAAAGCGATTATGTATGACGTATGAAGCGACACATGTATGGCATTAGTTTTGTCGTCTGAACAATGCCCCACACTGAGCTTAATGCACTTCTCGGGGCTGTGAACCTGGTGGTATATTTTCCAACTGGAAACACAACAAGACGTGGTCAAATGGATAAAGGAGTCAAAACAGCACCTGAAATTCCTCCACTGCACAGAATAAAAAAGGAGTTGCTGCTTGTTTGGTGAGCACCAGTGTCAAAAGGAAGCGTTCACATTTGCTCTAAAAACCAAACTAACAGACAGTTCCTCACCTTCACATTTTTACTGTATTATGCACTGTGTTTACATTGTGTTGCAGATTGTCTCACTGTGAGCCGACCATGAATTCCTGTGAAACTCTCTGCTCTGTTCTGAAATCACCAAACTCACCCCTGAAAGAGCTGGAGTTCAGTGAGACTGAGCTGCAGGATTCAGGAGTGAAGCTGATCTCTGAGGCACTGAAGAGTTCAAACTGTAAACTGGAGACTCTCAGGTGAGATTTTGGATGAATGTCCATGTGGATAATGAGAGTATTCTCCTGCTCATTTTGGCTGTAGTTTGCCCTCGAAAAGCATTCATTGATTTTACTATTCGTGTTTTTACTTTATTCTGTTTGTAAACTGGCATTTATCTCTCTAGTGATAACATCCTCACTCCCAAAAGACAACATTATTCTCAGGCACAGAGACAGAGAACCATTCCTGCAGAGCAGAAATCAGAGTAACGGCATTTTACCAGTGATAATAATAATAATAATAATAATAATAATAATAATAATAATGATTTACAGCATTGTAGCGCAGCAGGTTAGTGTCACAGTCACACAGCTCCAGGGACCTGGAGGTTGTGGGTTCTAGTCCTGCTCCTAGTGACCGTCTGTGAGGAGTGTGGTGTGTTCTCCCTGTGTCCACAGTCCAAACACACACTTTAGTAGGTGGATTGGTGACTGTAGATTTGAGTGTGTGTTGCCCTGTGAAGGACTGGTGCCCCCTCCAGGGTGTGTTCCTGCCTTGCACCCAGTGATTCCTGGTAGGCTCCAGACCAACTGCGACCCTGAACTGGATAAGGGTTACAGACAATGAATGAATTAATGATAATAATAATAATACTTAACATGCTGCATTTCAGAAAATCTATGATGATGCTAAACATGTGACGTGCTACATTCCTTAAATGCATTGAGAAAAGGAAAAAGGGAGACAAGGTTTTCCTTGATTATTCATTCATTCATTCATTCATTATCTGTAACTGTGAATCCAGTTTTTGACACATTTCTTCACAGGCCTAACACGGTCAGTGCTCCATTTGCAGTTCTCTAAAAAGCTGTGATAGAGCACAACACCATAGTTTATCTGTGAGAGGAAAATGGAAATGTGCTACAACCCACTGAAGACGTTAACAGAGTTAGTAAAGTAATGATATTAATGCTGTTGTGAACAGAGGGACTACTACGACTACATAAGACACCACAGAAGACGATCAGTTCAAGGAAGAACTAGAGACTAGACCCTGGGCTAAAGTGAGACTAAGACCAGTCACTCACTCCCCTGCTCTTATGTGTGTATTCTCCTGCTCCAGCCGACTGTAGTTTACTCTCCCTCTGTTTCTGTTTGTGAAAGAAGAGTGAAGAGTGTTTAGTTTGGAGTGAAATTCCATGTGAAAATAGAATGTAAATAGCACTAAAATATTCAGAATAACATTCAGAACAAATGTTCAGATTGAGCTCATAATGTACACACCCCTGAATAATTAATATTGGAGAAATTGTCAGTTTTTTGTTGTGTCCAGGTTCCTCCAGGTTCAGAAACTAGTGATTCTTTCAGTGAAGCTCTGTTAATGTCTTTGACAGTGTCCACGCTCATGAGTAGCTCCTGTCCCCAAACCTGACAGGACGTGTGATTGGTCGATGTGAGATGTGATGAACTCTCCATTCATTAATGAAGACCCATAAGAGTCCATTTGTCCATTTACAGATATCACAACAACATAATATCAGTCATATTTATGGGATGTAGAATCTGTCGACGTTAACGGTGACATTAACAATTGTAATAAAAAAAACATTTTTGTTAAATTTAGAAGACATTTTTTCGCCATTTCATGCCCTTCAATCTGTTTGCACGCTCAAAACCAGTCTAATGTGTTTACACAGCCTCAATAAACATGTTGGTGACATTTAGAGCAGACTGTAGCTATGTTCCATTGAGACTAGTCCTCAACACTGTTCGTTTCTTATAAGTTTAAAAAGTCTCATCATTAAAGGAACTCTATGTAGTGTTTTTTCCTTAAAATTCATTCATTCATTCATTCATTCATTCATTCACTATCTGTAAGCGCTTATCCAGTTCAGGGTCACTGTGGGTCCAGAGCCTACCTGCAATCATTGGGTGCAAGGCAGGTATACACCCTGGAGGGGGCGCCAGTCCTTCACAGGGAAACACAGACACACACACATTCACTCACACACTCACACCTACGGACACTTTTGAGTCGCCAATCCACATACCAACGTGTGTTTTTGGACTGTGTGAGGAAACCCACGCGGACACAGGGAGAACACACCACACTCCTCACAGACAGTCACCTGGAGGAAACCCACGCGGAAACAGGGGGAACACACCACACTCCTCACAGACAGTCACTCGGAGGAAACCCACACAGACACAGGGAGAACACACCAAACTCCTTACAGACAGTCACCCGGAGGAAACCCACACAGACACAGGGAGAACACACCACACTTTTCACAGACAGTCACCCGGAGCGGGACTGGAACCCACAACCTCCAGGTCCCTAGAGCTGTGTGACAGAGACACTACCTGCTGCACCACCGTGCCGCTACCTTAAAATTACAGTTTCAAAATGTTATCTTATCACTAGTAAAGACGCGGCTTTCCTCTCAATCATAACAGAGTTCAGTAGCGAAGTGCAGTGAAACGAGACGAGTGATTGGATAAATGCTGGGCTTTGTCCCGCCCATCGGACGCTCAGCGTCTCTGGGGGTCTATGGGGCAGTGGGCTGGCCTCGTCTGGCCCGGACGCTCAGCTTCTGCATGATGATTGGATGATCTGTCTGAGGCTGAATCCCTTTTTGATTGACAGCGAAATGAGCGAATCAGCGATCCTTTGGTGTAAAGATCCGTGGGAGCACAGGCGGACACACTTCACATGGGCCAAGGCCGTTTAAGCAGCCTAGCTCTGCTGGCCATTGAGAGGACACTAGTTAAGTCCCTGGAAAAGACGCCTTGTTGGTACGACAGGGTCACAGATCATTTTCTTGAAAAGGAACGGAGGGTAGAATTTACGTATAAATAAACCGACACATTTTATGATGTAGGCCGAAATTGAGCTTCCCCTCCTTGAAAGACCAGCATCCGCCACTGAAGTACAATCTAGATCGTTTTTCCTCATACAGACATGAGAGAGAGAGAGAGAGATGTGTTTGTCTGTTAGAGAGAGACAGAGAGATGCTCATGACACGTGAATATTCTTCAGCTCAGAAGGTGTGTGAGTGTGTGTGTGTGTGAGAGAGAGAGGTGGAGTGTAAAGCTTCTTTTGATTACTGTACTGTAAACGTGAATTACACTCAGCAACATGTAACCCGGGTTATAAAAGTCTGAGTTATTAAAAAGAATATTTTATTATTAAAACCTACAAAATGTAGATGCAGCCTATTAGAATTAGTAATGACTAACTAGTAATAAAAAGTAGGTAATAAATGGAACAAAAAAACTCATTTATGAGGAATACTTGAGCTAGACTAAAGCTGAAATTGAATAAGAAACGTTGAGAACATTATAAATAAATAAAGACACAAATGTGTGAGGAAAAGAAACTTTATTCACTTAAAAAATAATTATTTTATATGTTTTTGAGAATATTTAATTTGTTTTAGCAGCACGTCACACGCTACAGTCAATAAGGTGATTGACTACGTTGATAATCGCGGGTAGTTCTGCTGATCTGGACCCGGTTCTTTCTTTTTGGGTCGAGCAGCCGTCGTGAGCAGAAGACATCTGCAGAAGAAAGAGAGAAAGATAAAAAGCTGGATTTATGTAGTTAAAAAACTGCAGTGTTAGTAAGTAAACCCTCTTTAAATTAAAACACCGAGCTGGTGGACCTGGGAGGCCCTCCGTGGCGAAGAGGAGCGTTATTAGCTGGGATACACTGAGTTTTACATCGGTGAGTTAACTTAGTAATTACGGCGCTAGCCGACTATGCTGCGCTAACCATGTATTTTCATTGGGATTATGGTGATACCTGTGTTTAAACGGGTCAATATAACCATTTAAAATTATTTATAACCCATTTGAATGAGACGAAGCTGTAGAGTTGGATTTGTAGAGGCTGGGAGTGTGTAGTTTTGTGTTTATTGGGGATATTTCAGCTTTTGTGAGTCCACGATAAGCGCTCCACAAATTCGCGCGGAACACAGACGCGCGTTGCAAGAATTTAACCCCTTGTGTGCCAAGCAGTTCATTTATCTTTATTTTCTCTCTGTACATAAATTCCAAATATTGTAAATATGTTAAATTAATTGTTAAAGAAGGTAAAGATGTTGTGAGTATTTGTAGTTGAATGTGAATTATTGTGTTTAGAGCTGATATGTGTTCATATGAAAACTTGATGTTGACTGAGTATTAATAACCTATTATAGGTCAGGTTTTTGCTAGATTTCAAATTGGACCCCCCTTTTCTACATTTGATGGTGAGCCTCCCTGGATTCCGACCCTGGAAGCTGTCCACAAGTGCTGTGCACAACTCTGCTCTGTGAAACCCCCTTCTTTTCACTGTTGCTGAACTTTCACTCCTCTCCAGAGCGAGAGGAGAAACACGTACCTTTCCACAGACTAGACCTTTTACACATACTCAATTCCAACTGCCACCTGTGAAACAAACGGACATTAATTACTCAGATACACACACAGGGAAACAAGGGAAACCTTATATTATTGTCATATAATTTGATACACACTGTATTGATTGTGATTGAATTTAATTTGTGCATATACAAAATCTAATTAAGAAGTATCTGTTAATTTATTTTATTTTTGGTATTTGGTGATTTAAACCAAAGGAAGGGATATTTTGATATTGATAGATATTAGTGTGTATATTCGTACTGATATACATATTTTCCTACCCGGGTAGTAGTAGATAAATATTGATACATATACAGTAATCTGAAGTATATAGTAATAACAGTAATATAAGAATATTATTCATATTGAATATCCTGCCTGTTCTATTTTATTTTATAATATTTTACTCACCTTTTCATTAAAAGGAGGCTTTCCCTAACCTCCAAATCTCAGAGCAGTGCTGCAGTGTCATCTCTTGCGTGGTGTTGTCCTTGGCTCCGTAGACGATCCTAGGATTTTCTGATTGGCCCACAGTATTATTTTATATTTCTTGTTAATCATCCCCAGATACTTACCTTTGGTATTTAGCGCTGGTATTTAAATATTGGAAACTAGCAGTCATTACTGTTTTCTACTAATACGCTACAAACAGGTAGGGGGCGGCAGGAGACAAAAAAGCCCAGTTTTACATAGTGTTCCTCTAAGTGTGATCATAAATGTCAGTGTGAATCCTAAATCATAAAAGACCTCATAAATGTCAAATGGGTGAGTGAATGAAGACCTGTGATGCACTGGGGCCCTGTCCAGGGAGTGTTCCTCTTGCAGCCAGTGATTCTGGGGAGGATTCAGACCCACGTGACCCTGAACAGGACGAAGCACTTACAGAAAATGAATGAATGTTCAGATTGAGCTCATTGTTTGTGTCTCTTAATAACGTTTATAACACACAGACCCCATGTTTATAACAGTAGTGTTTTCCACACGTCATAATTCTTGATTCCTGTGAGGGTGAGTTTCACATTCTCTGTTTTAACTCTACACTGTGTTTACTTCTCCTTACAGATTGTCTCACTGTGAGCTGTCCTTGAATTCCTATGAAAGTCTCTGCTCTGTTCTGAAATCACCAAACTCACCCCTGAAAGAGCTGGACCTCAGTCACACTGACCTGCAGGATTCAGGAGTGAAGCTGATCTCTGAGACACTAAAGAGTTCACACTGTAAACTGGAGACACTCAGGTGAGAGCTGTGTGATTGTGAGTTGAATGTCCATGTGGATAATGTGTGTGTTCTCCTGCTGCAGTTTGGCTGTAGTTACCCTCACAAAGTTTAGTTTGGAGTGAAATTCCATGTGGAAATAGAATGTAAATAGCACTAAAATATTCAGAATAACATTCAGAACAAATGTTCAGATTGAGCTCATAATGTACACACCCCTGAATAATTAATATTGGAGAAATACTGATGTATGAAATTCTCATAATTCCTGATTCACATGAGTCTGAATTTCACATTCTCTATTTTAACTTAACTTTCTCCTGTATTTACTTTACCTTGCAGACTCACAGACTGTAAATTCACCCTGAATTCCTATGAAAGTCTCTGCTCTGCTCTGAACTCACCAAACTCACCCCTGAAAGAGCCGGACCTCAGTCACACTGACCTGCAGGATTCAGGAGTGAAGCTGGTCTCTGAGGGATGGAGGAGTTCACACTGTACACTGGAGATAATCAGGTGAGAGTTCTGTGTGTTACTGAATAGAAAAGGTTTGTAGAAACAGTAAGATTTATTCTAGTTTTACACAGAACATTTAATAAAGGGCGGCACGGTGGCGCAGCAGGTAGTGTCGCAGTCACACAGCTCCAGGGGCCTGGAGGTTGTGGGTTCGATTCCCGCTCCGGGTGACTGTCTGTGAGGAGTTGGTGTGTTCTCCCCGTGTCCGCGTGGGTTTCCTCCGGGTGCTCCGGTTTCCTCCCACAGTCCAAAAACAAACGTTGCAGGTGGATTGGCGACTCGAAAGTGTCCGTAGGTGTGAGTGTGTGAGTGAATGTGTGTGTGTCTGTGTTGACCTGTGAAGGACTGGCGTCCCCTCCAGGGTGTATTCCCGCCTTGCGCCCGATGATTCCAGGTAGGCTCTGGACCCCCCGCGACCCTAAATTGGATAAGCGGTTACAGATAATGGATGGATTTAATAAAGGTGGGTCTGTGATTTGGACAGAAGTGATCTAAATGTTTCTGATATTCAACATTCAAAGCTCACATAGTTTTCCATTTAATGGTGCAGAGGATGGCTCTGAGATTGTTTACGTTACAAGGTTTTAAACCAGTCACCTCAGTGTGTTTATTAGGAACATTTGCTGGTTCATCTTTGAGGTAAAGTCTTAGTTTTAATATTTCAGGTGTTATAAATGGACAGCTGTGGTGTAGTGGTCAGAGAAGAGGGTTTGGGGCTGGAAGGTCTCTGATTTAATCCCCACAACCCACAGGAATAATTGGGGGTGGGGGGAGTGAAGGAAAAGCACTGTCCTCCTTCAGTCCACGGCTGAGGGTCCCTTGAGCAAGGCACCAACCCCCAACTGCTCCTCAGGCTTCGAGGATGACTGCCCACCACTCTGTGTGTGTTCACTGACCCTAGTGAACTAATGTGTGTGTGAGAGAGAGAGTGATGTTCCTGCCTTGCTCCCACTGATTTTTAGTAAGACTCCGATCCAACCGTGACCCTGATCAGGATGAAGCTGTAACTGACATTTAACAAATGAATTTATTTCTTCATTCACTGGTTCAGACTGAGTCTGTTATTAATGCCCCTCTGAATAATGTAAATAATGGAAAGTATTATTTTACTCATTAATCTCATTAAACTGATTCTGAGTCTGAAATCCACATTCTGTTTGAACTGTGCTGTATTTACTTTGCTTTGCAGACGGAATGTGTATAAACTCACCATGAATTCCTGTGAAGTTCACTTCTCTGCTCTGAAATCACCAAACTCCTCCCTGAAAGAGCTGGACCTCAGTCACACTGAGCTGCAGGAATCTGAAGTGAAGCTGATCTCTGACGGACTGAAGAGTTCAAACAGTAAAGTGGAGATACTCAGGTAAGACACGCTTTTTATCTTTTAATTTCTGACAGAAATGTGTGAAAGTGTTTGAAATATCAGATTGTGGAGGTCTGACGGCATGACTCTGCTGCTTCAGCTTCATGATTCACTTCATATTTTACACACAGCACATGTTCACTATGTTCTTATTCTCATTTCATATTTTATGGAGCATTTTATTGAATGTGTCTCATCAAACCACACTCTCCAACACTATTTACTGAGATCTTCCACATGGATCTGGATTTATGGAGCTGTCGGTTCAGGAACGAGACGAAGGGACTGAAGCACATGCAGAGATGAAGATTTATTAAACAAGTAACGGGAACAAGAAATAAACAAAGGGAGCACAAATGACACAGACACAAAATGAAGGACAAACCAGGGACACAGAGAGGAGCTTATGAAGGAAAACACGATAGGAAACACCTGTGAACGCTCAGGACTCACAGGTGCAGGGCGTGGCTAGGAAACGAGCGGAAAAGACACATGGCAAGAAAAACAGAACTGAACACGTGATCAAAACATGACAAAGGACATAAGCACAGGAGAACAGTCACAGATTATAACAGGAGCTAATATCGGGGGCAGCTGTGGTCTTGAGGTTAGAGAAGTGAGCTTTAGGTCGGAAGGTTGCCGGTTAAATTTTTCAAGGAAAAGTTCATTCACAGCTGAAGTGCCCTTAAGCAAGGCACCTAACCTCCAAACTGCTCCCCGGGCACTGAGGTGGTTGGCGGCCCCCTGCACTGGTAGTGTGTGTGTGTTCACTGCCTTGAGTGTTTGTAAAGAATTGCTCACTAGTGTGTGTTTGTGTGTTCGCTGACACAGATGGGTAAAATGTGGAGAAGTAATTTCTCTAAGAGGATCAATAAAGGTGTTTCTTCTTCTTCTAATTTAGTGCCTGAAAAGAGTAAATAAATGAGGTGTTGTGTAAATGTTCTGCCACTGTTTACAAAAACAAACCTTTAGAAACAGTGTGTTGTTAAATGATATACATTTCTTTCAAAACAATAAGGAGCTGCTTTCTGAAACATTTCACTTGAGAATAAACAGGTTTTACAAATACAAATATAAATGTTAGTAAAGAATTGATGTATTTCCTGAAGAATTTCTCCAGATTAAATCAGTTCAGTGGCTGTGTTTCTCTGCTCTTCACAGCAGCAGGTGTCTATAGTTTGTTCTTCTCTACAATAAGTTGGAATAAAGGTATTTTTGCTTTGTTTTTCTCATCCATTTAAGAAAGTCATCATTAAGTGTGATCATAAATGTCAGTGTGAATCCTAAATCATAAAAGACCTCATAAATGTCAAATGGGTGAGTGAGTGAAGACCTGTGATGCACTGAGGCCCTGTCCAGGGAGTGTTCCTCTTGCAGCCAGTGATTCTGGGGAGGATTCAGACCCACGTGACCCTGAAGCACTTACAGAAAATGAATGAATGTTCAGATTGAGCTCATTGTTTGTGTCTCTTAATAACGTTTATAACACACAGACCCCATGTTTATAACAGTAGTGTTTTCCACACGTCATAATTCTTGATTCCTGTGAGGGTGAGTTTCACATTCTCTGTTTTAACTCTACACTGTGTTTACTTCTCCTTACAGATTGTCTCACTTTAAACGGTCCTTGAATTCCTATGAAAGTCTCTGCTCTGTTCTGAAATCACCAAACTCACCCCTGAAAGAGCTGGACCTCAGTCACACTGACCTGCAGGATTCAGGAGTGAAGCTGATCTCTGAGGCACTAAAGAGTTCACACTGTAAACTGGAGACACTCAGGTGAGAGTTGTGTGATTGTGAGTTGAATGTCCATGTGGATAATGTGTGTGTGTTCTCCTGCTACAGTTGGCTATAGTTACCCTCACAAGGTTTAGTTTGGAGTGAAATTCCATGTGGAAATAGAATGTAAATAGCACTAAAATATTCAGAATAACCTTCAGAACAAATGTTGAGATTGAGCTCATAATGTACACACCCCTGAATAATTAATATTGGAGAAATACTGATGTATGAAAATCTCATAATTCCTGATTCACATGAGTCTGAATTTCACATTCTCTATTTTAACTTCACTTTCTCCTGTATTTACTTTACTTTGCAGACTCACAGACTGTAAATTCACCCTGAATTCCTATGAAAGTCTCTGCTCTGCTCTGAAATCACCAAACTCACCCCTGAAAGAGCTGGACCTCAGTCAGACTGACCTGCAGGATTCAGGAGTGAAGCTGATCTCTGAGGGATGGAGGAGTTCACACTGTAAACTGGAGACACTCAGGTCAGTTCAGTTCAGACTTGATTTTTAATGCTTCACCAATTAGTTTTTTAGATGTTTAAAAAAATTTTAGAAGATACAATATGAAATATTAAGATATATAATTAAGTCAGGTGCTGGATTCTTAGATTACAATTCACTACTCACAAAAATCTGATCATCTTCTCCTTCATTATCTCTGCTCTCTGAACACTTCAGGACTTCTGTAAAGTGTTTCCACTGCTGGAGTAACAGTCAACAGCAGACTCTCCCCATGGTGATATTATCAGTCATACAGGCTATGAACCAGAGCAGAGGTTTATTATTATAGTGATATACAGACACTGACTCTTTGGTTTTTATCTTTTAATGTGTTCTACATCAGTCTGATCAGTGTAATGTAAAAGATCAGACTGAACTCTGTTATTCCTAAAGTTATCTTGTTATTTGAGGCATTTCTCTTTAGCTGCTCTAAGAGGTTTCTGTGAAGCTTCAGTTCTGTTCTGTTAAACTGTGTGTTTTAATGTTTAAATGAAGTATTTCTCCCCCCACTGGAGGAAAGATGAGCTGCAGTGGGATTTTTTGTTTGTTTGTTTTTGTTGTTGTTGTTTGTTTCTCCTCTAAATGAAATCAACATGTCTTTCTTAATCCTTTCAGAAATGTTCCTGTAACTATTCAGTGAGTAATGTCCTCTCTCTTTACAGACTAACTGTGTGTAAACTTGGGGAAAAGTCTTGTGAAGATCTGGGCTCAGTTTTACTGGTGAACTCCTCCCTGAAAGAACTGGACCTCAGTAACAATGACCTGCAGGATTCAGGAGTGGAGAAGCTCTCTGCTGCACTGAAGAGTTCACTCTGTAAACTGGAGACACTCAGGTCAGAGTTCTGGGATTTTATTCTTCATTTTCTATTCTTCACAAACATGACTTCATACATAAAGAA
The DNA here is from genome assembly GCF_029633855.1 of Hoplias malabaricus. Taxonomy (NCBI): domain Eukaryota; kingdom Metazoa; phylum Chordata; class Actinopteri; order Characiformes; family Erythrinidae; genus Hoplias; species Hoplias malabaricus. Next base: position 79,689,087 of record NC_089801.1, read on the forward strand.
AAGATATTACTTTTTTCTAAGCTCTAGTATAAAATAGAGAGAAAAAGACAGTGTTACTAGATTATAATAAACACTCCACTGGGATTATTAACACAACTAGGGGTGGGGGATATGGCCCTAATTTTAATTTTAATACGATATATATATCTCGATTATTTTTCTTCACATGAGATAATAACAAAAAGGCACTTCTGAGTCAAAGCTACATGTCCCAAACGTCACACAGGAACTTTTATTAACATTCAGCTGTAGATGTCCATGAGACATTGCTCAAAAATAAACTATTGGCATATATTAAATAATAATGCTCCTTAAATAAAATAGTTATTTTCCTGCGTAACAAAAGTTACGCAGTTAAACTGTAAACAGAAAACATACAGAGCAACAATAGCAGAAAGTTCATTTGTTCTTTAAAAGTGAGTTTCCTGTGAAGCAGACTTCACCAAAGTGCTTCCTCCTGTGTGTGCTCCTGTACGTCTAGTACTTTGTGTAAATAACAAATCATGTAAACAGACTGAATGAAATAAAATAAATCCATCCTTCAGTCATCAGTAGGGCTGGGCGAAATGGACAGAAAATCATATCTCGATATATTTTAGTTGAATAGTGATATACGATATATGTTGTGAACAATAATGTGAACAAATGTTTTATGAACATTTTATAAACAGAACATTCAGTTTTGTGTGTTAGCTCCACCTCGTCTCTCGATATTCAAATGAAAATCAAATGTCCATGTGTGTTTAAGACAAAGGTTTTCATTAACTTTTCATTAACTTTTAATTAATTGTACTGGCACATGAATACTTCAGAACAGTGGCAGCAGCACCTCTGAGTTTATTGGCTTCATACAGAAGTTAGTGCTGCTGTTACATACTGGTAAAATCAGAACCATTTACATATAACTGAACCACTGTTCTTTTTCAGAAGAAGTGTGTGTGTGTGTGTGTGTGTGAGAGAGAGAGAGAGAGAGAGAGAGAGAGAGAGAGAGAGAGAGAGAGTAATGTGTATCTGGGTCTAATATAAGCTCTAGTATAAAATATTAAGGAAAAGACTGGATTACTAGATTATAATTTACATAATGTAATATATAATGTATGATGTGCAATTATTTGTCATTGTATAACGAACAATGAAATGTGTCCTCCGCATTTAACCCACACACACACAAACACACACACACACACACTAGTGCACTAGGGGCTGTGAACACACAACCAGAGCGTTTGGGGTTCAGTGCCTTACTCAAGGACACTTCAGCCGTGGATGTTCCTGCTGGACCTGGGGATTGAACCAGCAACCTTCCGGTACCAAGCCCGGTCTCTAACCATTAGCCAAGGCTACACTCCATTGGAATTAAAACACAACACAAGTACTTTTTAATGTGTATCTGTGTCTGTAAAAGGAAACATATGGCGTCACATCAATGTCAAAAATAGAGGACGCAGTAACACCAGGTGGAACATTTAAATCTGTACCTTTTTAAAATTGTGTTAGTTAATCACTAATGTGAAACCCATGAGGAGAGTGAGAGAGAGAGAGAGAGAGAGAGAGAGAGAGAGAGAGAGAGAGAGAGAGAGAGAGAGAGAGAGAGAGAGAGAGAGAGAGAAAATTCGGGTGGGAGTGGGGCTAAGAAAAAATTTCCTAATATTTAATACATATTAATAATCTTAAACACTTTTATTACAAAGTTTTATTTCACTACAAATGTAACAGTGATAACATTCAGAAGAAGTGACAAAAATCTGTAAACATTTGCTTTTTGGAAACAACAGTAGCTTTCCAAGATTCTGATTTTGTATGAAATAAATAACGCAGCAGAAAGTGTAGTGTGTGAATATAAACAGAAAACGTGAGGAAGTATACAAAAAGTAGCATTACAGCTTTATTGTAAATAATAAAATAAAAAAATAAATAAACACAGAATAGTGTCTGTGCAGAGTCAGTGTAGTTTATCTGCTTTGGTTAGAGCTCATTGGCTGTTGAACTCTTCTAAAGGACTTTCCTCGTCCTCCACCAGGTGCTTCTGCTCGAGGAGGTGAAACAGATTAGTTGTGTTTCCTCCTTCTGTTGTTACAGGCGTTTTTCATTTCTTACATAACACCACGGTTTATTGTTCATCTGATATTTTGTAACAATCCACCTCCACACGACTGAAGTCACTCCACCTTTTTGGAGCAGATTCCTCCACCTCAGAGCCACTTTCCATCATACTTCACTGTGTCTAAGTGACTCATGTAAAGAACATACGCCTTATTCTGGGTAACTGCATGACGTCGTTACGTAAACAAGTCACGATATATTGATGTTTTTATAGTTTTAAAAATTGATGATATTATCATGAACAATACGATATGGAACAGCCCTAATCACAAATACTTTATACATGCATCTTTCCTTCTAGTGTGTTGTGTGTAGTAAAATGTTGATGACACTAGTTTTTTGGGTTTTATTTTTGGTAGTTTTTTTTTTCATAGACATTTTCATTACATTTGTTTAAATTTACATTGCAAATATTTGTAAAGTCGAAGTCTCAAATTTAAAATTTATTTGTAAATTGTTGAATCTGCGTTTGTGAATCGAGTTTTCCGTGACATGCATTTGTTCATTTCCTCTCGCGGGTTTTTGGATTTTGAGTCTTTCCTCTCGCGGGTTTTTGAATTTTGAGTCTTTCCTCTCGCGTTTTACCCGACCCAAATACAAATGAAGCCTGATCCACAAATGTGGCCAGCAGGCATTTTTTGTTACAATGTAAATTTAAACAAATATATTTATTTTCACATAAAATGATGATATATCTATGAAAACCAAACACGTGTTTATGAATGTAACTGTATTTGTACAAACTGCAGACCGTGAGACACAGAGTGTGATGTGTTCATTTGTGAACAGTGAAACATATCTGTGACTTGTGTTTAATTTGTGGATTAACATTTACACATTTAACATTTACACATTTGTAAAGTATTTTGAGACTAACCTCTCTCCATAATCCATTGCCTGTTTTTTCCATAGGCGAGGCTCATGTGGGCTTGCCTTATGAGGTATTTAACATGAGAGAATTTTGTGTGCGTGCTTCAAGCTTCAGATTCAAGAGTGCCATCACTTGGAATCGGTTACCAGGTTCTGAATCTGTGACGTATTTCCTGTTAAAACCGAGAAGCGAGCGGATTTTGGAGAAGCGAGAGCGAGCTCAGATTTTTTAAGCGAGGAAAAAACATGAGTGCGCACTGAAAACAGTGAAACGAGAGCGTGGAGCTACATCACTGTCGCTGTTTTCGCTGGGTTTTCATGACTCTGTGCTCGTTGAGTCTGACTTGCTTAGTGTGGTTTTTGCGCCCTCGCATAAAAGACAGTGATCTCACTCCATAGTAACTAGTGTAAGGGTTAAATTTGAATAAATGTTATAGTTTTAAATTATTTTATCTTTTATATTTTAAAGTTTTATTCTGGCTGAAGTTAAGTCCAAATATATAAGGGAATAACTATTCTTTATTATCACAAATATTCATCCTGATTTATGATTGGTTGAAGAAGTCACATGATGTAAGGAAAACTTGGAAGTGAGTAGTTAGTGATGGAAATTTCGGCTCTTTTGGTTCGGCTTTTCATAAAGAGCCGGCTCTTTCGGCTCCTAAATGGCTCTTTGTTTTACCACTTATTTCCACTGGTACAGAACAATATTACCTACATTTTACATGACTATATGGACAAAATATTATTGTTCAATATTAAAAATAATAAATAGTGTTGCAATGGCCAATTGTTTTTATGGCTGTCTTGTAATAACTCAATGATTGCACTCACACATTCAATTGTATAAATAATATAAATAACTGGATTTTTATTTAAACACCTTAATAAAAAATCACTTGTAAACTCTGAAATATAGCCAATGGAACCCAAAAGGTAGGTATTACAAAATAGCTTATTAAATTAAATAATCATCCATTTCTGGGTAATAAAATAAACAAATACAATGCAAAGTGCAAAACAGCAGCATTCAACGGTAGTGATTAAAACAACCACAACTGTCAACAAACATTTAACTGATTTAACATTTTCTTCTACTATTTTTTGGAAGGCAGTAGGGCTGCAACTAATGATTATTTTGATAATCGATTAATCTGTCGATTATTTTTCCGATTAATCGATTATTAATTGGATAAAAAAGAAATCAAGCCAAATTTGGTTTCCTGTCTGTTACTAGCGTATTCAGGATACCATCAGTGAGAACAGCTGCTTGCTGTGGTGTGTAGATCTTCTTCAAAACATAGTCAGCAATGGTGGGCTGTTTTTATCTGAGGTGAGAGAGAAAGTGTAAATATGAACATACACCTTTTTAAGTTAATAACTACTGATCTAAAATGCAGACAACAATGCAGGCAACTTGAAATTACATAAATGGATATTGGGTGATGCTGCCATGTGCTGAGAGTAAAAGGGAAATTCAACTAACATATGATCAGATATGGTTAAGATATTTAAGATTTTAGAGAAATAATGTTGTAATTTTATAAGGAACACACAACCTACCATTATTAAAAATTAGCGTTTACATGAAGAATTAACCCAACCGTTACATTCATTTTATATTTATCAATATTTAACACAGAGTATGTAATGTAATATACACTTATAATGTAAGATACGCTTGGCTGTGATACTCAAACACTAACACACAGTGCCAGTCAGAAAAGACCTTGAAAAAGGATTTAAATATATTATTTTAAAAAATGTTTGGATTTTTTAACTCTAATGTAACCGCCGCCACATTTAAGGTGGAACGGAATACTCGCTAAATGCAAGAGTGATATAAATTTACTGAAAATGAGACATCTTGTTTAACTCTAGCGGGCTCTAGTGACATTGAGGGAGAGAAAAACTAACGTCGCTTACGTTAGCGTGACTAAAACTACGGCTTGTTTGGAACCGCTGGTCGAGCTGACACATTTAAGGTGGAAGAGAAAACTCGGGGGGATGCTAAGGCTTGTTCGCTAAACGTGAGTGTAATATCAATGTACTAAGAAAAACAAATGTTTAACTACTCTAGCAGGCTCTAGTAACATTGAGTGAGAGAAAAAGTAGAATTAACTTACTATACTTCATCTCTTTCACACACAGCTCCAACAGGCTTCCTTTTCAGATGCTCATGCAGTGGTGTTGTGCTGCCGTGCCATGCGAGATCAGCTGTGCACATGTTGCACCTAACGCTGTTCCTTGAAGGCGTTAATGTAAAGTGTTCCCATACTTTTGATGACTTGGGTCGTACATATTTCTCTCAGCTTGTGCTAACATTATCCTCTGCTGTGACCGCCTCCGCCATTTTTCAAACCCTTCTTTCAGAGTTCATCACGTTCATTTTCTGACCACAGTGAAACTCCTACACACCCTGTCGCAATTTTTATGGAATATTTTAACACTGGAAATAAATAGGAATATAGGACAAAAGCAGCGAATTGTAAATAAAATTACAACTTCATTACTGTACTTGCTAAATGTTATATCCATGAAAATGTACACATGCTGCCACTGCCTGAACATAACTGCAATATTAATAGTTGAATTAGAAAGAAATGTACCCAATGGCTACATTTCTGTTTTTGCCATGAAACTTATACAGGTATTTTATATTGATCCTATAGGTGCACTGACAAAAACAAACCATATTTGTGTGTACAGAAAGAGAGTTATGATGGGGTGCTTTTTAAGGCAGTCCATCTACATGAAAAGGCACCCCTGCTTAATTCTGGCTACACTGCATAGAGACTACATGTGTCCAGCATGCAAATAGGGGTGCTCTTCTTTCTAACATCTCATGTTTTTTTGGTTAAATATACTTGAATCTTTTAAAGTTAGTTTATTTGCAAATGTAAGGTATGTATATATGTATACAGTATTGTGTTCGTTTTCAGATAAAAGTACTTTAGGATAATTAAAAAATTGTTTAACTGTTGTTATAATAGTTTTTAATAGTTTAATATTTGTTTTTTATTTATTAACATGTTTTTGTATATATTGTCATTAAAATAATTGCCATAATAATATATTATTATGCTACAAGTTTGCTTGAACTTGTTTCTAGATTCTAATGTTTATTTGCATGTGCAGTTTAAATAATATATTTTCTTTCATAATATATTGTTTTTATATTATAAAATAAATGTGTGGTTGTATTTTTCAAAAAATATCGTATTTGAATCAAGTGCTTATTTCTTTCTACTTTAAAACACACAGCATTTTTAAGAGGGGGTGCCTTTTCAGGCAGATGGACTGCCTTAAAGAGCACCCCCCTGTAACTCTCTTTCTGTACACACAAATAAGGTTTGTTTTTGTCAGTACACCTATAGGATCAATGTAAAATACCTGTATAAGTTTCATGGTTATAACAGTAATGTAGCCAGAATAAAGGGGGGGTGCCTTTTCAGGCAGGTGGACTGCCTTAAAAAGCACCCCATCATAACTCTCTTTCTGTACACACAAATATGGTTTGTTTTTGTCAGTACACCTATAGGATCAATATAAAATACCTGTATAAGTTTCATGGTTATAACAGTAATGTAGCCAGAATTAAAATTGAGTACATTTCTTTCTAATTCAACTATTAATATTGCAGTTATGTTCAGGCAGTGGCAGCATGTGTACATTTTCATGGATATAACATTTAGCAAGTACAGTAATGAAGTGGTAATTTTATTTACACTTCGCTGCTTTGTCCTATATTCCTATTCATTTCCAGTGTTTAAATATTCCATAAAAATTGCGACAGGGTGTGTAGGAGTTTCATTGTGGTCAGAAAATGAAGGTACACGTTTGTTGTAGAATAAGTCGAAGCTGACTTCAGAAAAAGCAGCGGTGCATGTAGATTATATCATTTTATTATTTACAAGCGACCTTTTCTTTTTACATCTCAACATCTAGAGTGTTTCTACTGGGGAAAAGGCGATTTATTTTTATTTTGACGGAAATTAACATGATATTTTGCCCGTTTTGTCATAAAACGCCGATTAACCTCCCTTAGGACTAAATATGCCGGGGATGCATCTCGCGGCCGGGGTGCTGAATTCGGCACAACACCGGCTCTTTGAAGCGGTTCGTTCGCGACCGACACATCACTAAGTAGAGTAGTGAGTGAGTGTGTGGCTTCTGACGGTGGAAAAATAAAAGACAGCACTGCCAGGAAATTATCCGTCTCCATCTGGTTTCTTTTTTAACGAAGAGTGATCCAACCACCCTTTATCGAACCCCTACGTGTACACTAGTGTTATCTTAGCTCCTTGTGGCTTTGCTCAATCTGTACCTCGTCAAAGAAATGTTCTGCTATGAGGCACTCACCCCAGACCCCCTGGTTAAAGCTTAGCCCCTCATCATTCATCTCTAGTGACGGCCCTGTCTTGTCGTGCAAACATCTCAGTCGTATCACTGTTTTTATAGCATTGTAGCATTAACGGTGTAGTGAGCAAATTAAGAGATAGAACACGAAAAGAAAAACTCCCCCAACCTCCTCCACCTCCCCCAGCGTCTTCGTCTGATCTTCACGGTAAACACACTTAATAGAACCAGTTTATTTCTTTACATTATCTTTTACTGTGTATTATTTTTATGTAAATTTTTTTATTTATAAAGTACATTTTCTTATTTAAAAACACGTAAAAAATGTTCTGTGGTTTTGGGCGGGACTGGAACGGATTAATAACATTTACATTAATTTCAGTGGGGAGTTTTAATTTGATTTACGAGCAAATTGAGTTTTCGAGCTCGGTCAAAGAACGAATTAAACTCAAGGTAAATCAAGGTATTACTGTGTGTGTGTGTGTGTGTGTGTATTTCTGACTATAATCATTTATTTTATTAACACTTAATTGTCTTTGAATGGTAAGACTGATTTAGAGACACAGGTGAAATTGTACTGTACCAATTGTAAATAAATTAATACCCTATTAATACTTTGATGAGTTTGATGCCAGAATCATTCCACTGTCATTAAACAGAAGAACCCCTTGGCTTATCATCTGTATCATTTTGCCAGAATGCATATAAACAATCGTAAATATACGTAAATATATAAGATAAGCAATGCGTGTTTGCCTCATTAAAGTGATTTGAAATGAAACATTATCATAATAACTTGTTAATTTTAGTACAATATATTATTTCATTTCTCCGCAATAAAAACAATGTTGTGCCTAAAAGTGCATTCGGATTTGAATCGGGGATGGATTTACCTTCAATTTCCAAAGCGCAAATAGCTTGACCCCAGTGAATCACCTCAGGGAAAACCCTTTTCTCCTCCATAACAATGAGGAATATCCTCATACCCTGCTCTGAAACTAACAGCTCTGACAACAGTGACCTTACAAGAGCAAGCATAAAAACATCAAAGTGAGCACTTTGTATTTACGTGTCTTGAGTTGCCTTGACGACGGTTTGATAAAAATAAAAAGACTGACCATTTTTCTGTTTCTTATTCTTTGCGAATTTATGTTTTGATTTAAAGTAAAAAATATTATTCATTTTTACATTTTATGGATTTGGAGAATGAAATGAAAATCAAATAACCATCTGTTTTTCATTGTTTAATATCTGACTTAAAAATAGAACAGAACAGAAGGTACATGGACCCAGACGGAGGTGTTTATCTGTTCAGTCTAATCTCCAGTCTGATCAAATTCTCAAAACATGCACAAAGTAGCACTTAGTACACGTTTGTTAATCCAGACCACGCCCACAAAGAACATGCACACAGAAATGACGTGAGTTTGCAGGGTATGTGTAGAGCTGAGAGGAGGAGTTTGTGCGTTGTCCTACTCCCACAATTATTTTATTACATAACTTCAATTACCATGACAACGAGAGAGACAGAGTGAGACAGAGAGAGAGACTGGTCTCATTAAGATGTGCTTTCTACTGTGTTCACTTTTGCTAAAATAAAGTTCATTCATACATTCATTTATTCGTTCATTCTCTGTTCCTGTAACTATTCAGTGAGTAATGTCCTCTCTCTTTACAGACTAACTGGGTGTAAACTTGGGGAAAAGTCTTGTGAAGATCTGGGCTCAGTTTTACTGGTGAACTCCTCCCTGAAAGAACTGGACCTCAGTAACAATGACCTGCAGGATTCAGGAGTGGAGAAGCTCTCTGCTGCACTGAAGAGTTCACTCTGTAAACTGGAGACACTCAGGTCAGAGTTCTGGGATTTTATTCTTCATTTTCTATTCTTCACAAACATGACTTCATACATAAAGAAAAGACATTACTTTTTTCTAAGCTCTAGTATAAAATAGAGAGAAAAAGACTGTGTTACTAGATCATAATAAACACTCCACTGGGATTATTAACACAACTAGGGGTGGGGGATATGGCCCTAATTTTGGCAATAACAATATTCTTGGTGATATGAATAAAACACTGAAAATACTTAAATAAATGTTATATTAATATGAATTATATTAAATAATATATATTTAATAGAGCTGGGCGATATGGACCAAAAATAATATCTCAATATTTTTCTTCTCATGAGATAATAACAAAACGGGCACTTCTGAGTCAAAGCTACATGTCCCAAATGATGATGTCCATGAGACATTGCTCAAAAATAAACTATTGGCATATATTAAATAATAATGCTCCTTAAATAAAATACTGTTATTTTCCTGCGTAACAAAAGACTCATAGCTGTGCTGTTAAACTGTAAACAGAAAACATACAGAGCAACAATAGCAGAAAGTTCATTTGTTCTTTAATAGTGAGTTTACTGTGAAGCAAACTTCACTATAGTGCTTCCTCCTGTGTGTGCTCCTGTACGTCTAGTACTTTGTGTAAATAACAAATCATGTAAACAGACTGAATGAAATAAAAATAAATCCATCCTTCAGTCATCAGTAGGGCTGGGCGAAATGGACAGAAAATCATATCTCGATATATTTTAGTTGAATAGTGATATACGATATATGTTGTGAAAAATAATGTGAACAAATGTTTTCTGAACATTTTATAAACAGAACATTCAGTTGTGTGTGTTAGCTCCACCTCGTCTCTCAATATTCAAATGAAAATCAAATGTCCATGTGTGTTTAAGACAAAGGTTTTCATTAACTTTTCATTAACTTTTAATTAATTGTACTGGCACATGAATACTTCAGAACAGTGGCAGCAGCACCTCTGAGTTTATTGGCTTCATACAGAAGTTAGTGCTGCTGTTACATACTGGTAAAATCAGAACCATTTACATATAACTGAACCACTGTTCTTTTTTTTCAGAAGAAGTGTGTGTGTGTGTGTGTGTGTGTGAGAGAGAGAGAGAGAGTAATGTGTATCTGGGTCTAATATAAGCTCTAATATAAAATATTAAGGAAAAGACTGGATTACTAGATTATAATTAAATAATGTAATATATAATGTATGATGTGCAATTGTTTGTCATTGTATAACGAACAATGAAATGTGTCCTCCGCATTTAACCCACACACACACACACTAGTGCACTAGGGGCTGTGAAAACACATCCAGAGCGTTTGGGGTTCAGTTCTGAGTTCAGTTCAGACTTGATTTTTAATGCTTCGCCAATATTAGTTTTATAGATATTAACATGTTTATTTAGAGGATACAATGTGAAATATTAAGATAGTTATTTGCTGGATTCCTAGATTATAATTCACTACTCACAAAAATCAGATCATCTTCTCCTACATTATCTCTGCTCTCTGAACACTTCAGGACTTCTGTAAAGTGTTTCCACTGCTGGAGTAACAGTCAACAGCAGACTCTCCCCATGGTGATATTATCAGTCATACAGGCTATGAACCAGAGCAGAGGGTTATTATTATAGTGATATACAGACACTGACTCTTTGGTTTTTCTCTTTTAATGTGTTCTACACAGAGTCTGATCAGTGTAATGTAAAAGATCAGACTGAACTCTGTTATTCCTAAAGTTATCTTGTTATTTGAGGCATTTCTCTTTAGCTGCTCTAAGAGGTTTCTGTGAAGCTTCAGTTTTGTTCTGTTAAACTGTGTGTTTTAATGTTTAAATGAAGTATTTCTCCCCCCACTGGAGGAAAGATGAGCTGCAGTGGGATTTTTTGTTTGTTTGTTTTTGTTGTTGTTGTTTGTTTCTCCTCTAAATGAAATCAACATGTGTTTCTTAATCCTTTCAGAAATGTTCCTGTAACTATTCAGTGAGTAATGTCCTCTCTCTTTACAGACTAACTGTGTGTAAACTTGGGGAAAAGTCTTGTGAAGATCTGGGCTCAGTTTTACTGATGAACTCCTCCCTGAAAGAACTGGACCTCAGTAACAATGACCTGCAGGATTCAGGAGTGGAGAAGCTTTCTGCTGCACTGAAGAGTTCACTCTGTAAACTGGAGACACTCAGGTCAGAGTTCTGGGATTTTATTCTTGATTTTCTATACTTGACTTTATACATTAATTCATTCATTATCTGTAACCGCTTATCCAGTTCGCGGTGGGTCCAGAGCCTACTTGGAATCATTGGGCGCAAGGCGGGAATACACCCTGGAGGGGGCGCCAGTCCTTCACAGGGCAACACAAACACACACACATTCACTCACACACTCACACCTACGGACACTTTTGAGTCACCAATCCACCTACCAACGTGTGCTTTTTGGACTGTGGGAGGAAACCGGAGCACCCTGAGGAAACCCACGCGGACACGGGGAGAACACACCAACTCCTCACAGACAGTCACCCGGAGCGGGAATCGAACCCACAACCTCCAGGTCCCTGGAGCCGTGTGTCTGCGACACTACCTGCTGCACCACCCTGACTTTAAACATTTTTAAAAATAATAATAATAATAAATTAAGCTCTAGTATAAAATATTAAGGAGAAAACTGGATTACTAGATTATAATATAATGTATTATGTGCAATTATTTGTCATTGTATAACGAACAATGAAATGTGTCTTCCACATTTAACCCAACTGTGGATGTGAACGCACACACACATACACACACACTAGTGCACTAGGGGCTGTGAACACACAACCAGAGCGTTTGGGGTTCAGTGCCTTGCTCAAGGACACTTCAGCCGTGGATGTTCCTGCTGGACCTGGGGATTGAACCAGCAACCTTCCGGTACCAAGCCCGGTGTCTAACCATTAACCAAGGCTACACTCCATTGGGATTAAAACACAACACAAGTACTTTTTAAGGTGAATCTGTGTCTGTAAAAGGAAACATATGGCGTCACATCAATGTCAAAAATAGAGGATGCAGTAACACCAGGTGGAACATTTAAATCTGTACATTTATAAAATTGTGTTAGTTAATCGCAAATGTGAAACCCATGAGCACAGAGAGAGAGAAAGAGAGAGAGAGAAAGAGAGAGGAATTGCGCTCACACACAGATCATAATCTCACTCTCAAACTGTCTGTTTTGTTTTTTTTCTCAAATGTTTTTTACCCTCTTCATTTTAAATGTTTTTAAATGGGAGGTTTGTGACAGTTTGGGGGCGGGGTCAGGGCCGTTCTTCTCAGTGAATGTTACTGGCTGATGTCTCCTGGTTATGTGACTGCATCATACACTGTATATGTCCCTTCTACTGGGAGAAGCCTTCTACAGAAAAACATACATGGAGGATGTGTACCGTGGTTATTGGTGTTTTGTTTTGAAACAGGGAAAATGTAAAATATGAAACTAATCCAATGGTTCCAAGGCCGTCCCACAGTGTCTTTGTGGAGTGAGCGTGGATGGATTACAAAGTAAATGTAGCTAGTGAACAGGAGTCGACTCACGAATGAATAAATTCTTTGAGCATCTGGAAGTACGAATCGAGCATCAACTCTTGGTAAATGATTCATAGAATCAACCTCACTGCTGACTCAGTCTCAGTTTTCTAATGCCTTCCTCCAGTGAATATCATTTCCACATGTTTATCACATATTACTATGATCTGAACCCACTGTAGACAGTGGAATATGACCTTATCTCGACTCTATTTATCCTGGGTGCTGTCCCGGGGAAAACAGCAACTCTGCTTCTCCCAGTAGGTGGGACATATACAGTTTATGATGCAGTCACAGAACCAGGAGACATTAGGCAATAGCATTCACTGAGAAGAATGGCCCTGACCCCGCCCCCAAACTGTCAAAAACCTCTCATTTCAAAACATGAATAAAATTAGGATCATAACTTAAACGGGGAGGTCATGGTATAGAAACCTTTGCTGGATTAATGTGTACATATTTACTTCTAGTAATAATCCCTCTGTGGGACACTGTTGTGATAATGTTGTGTTGTGATTTGATTTCTATTTATACTAACTTTACTCATTTCTATTGAGTGAGGTTTAGAACAGACTCTAAAATGTCTTAGATTTATGAAAACAAGCATCCAGATCTTTTTATTAATTATGTTAAGGTTTTCAAACATTTTTATAGGTTTAACCTTTAGATTTAGACTTTTTAAAATATCTTTTACCTTTAGATTTTAATCTGTTTGATATTGAAGTGTTTTTGTAAATTAAACAGGATTTGGTGTTTGTTGGTTTGATTCTAAACAGCAGCTTGTTTTGCTCTGAGTAAATGCCACATCTCTCACGTTACCTCTCTCTCTCTCTCTCTCTCTCTCTCTCTCTCTCTCTCTGTAGATTGTCTCTTTGTTTAGTTACTGAGGAAGGCTGTGCTTTTCTGGCTTCAGTTCTGAGCTCAAACCCCTCACACCTGAAAGAACTGGATCTGAGATACAATCACCCAGGAGACACAGGAGTGAAGCTGCTCTCTGTTAAACTGCAGGATCCACACTGCAGACTGGACACACTCAGGTACGGACAGCTTTCTGTATTTGTGTGTTCAGTTACTGATGTCATCTGCTGTTACTGTATTTCTATAAAACTCTGCAGCTCATTGTTCCTTCTTCATTTAGCCTCTGCTCTGCTCTAGTAGTATTTAATGGTTAGAGTATCACCCTTCACTGCTCTGCCTCCACTGTTCAGTTTAACTGTTCTCAGGCTGAAGGCTTGTGAGACACTGAAGTAAAACTAAGCTCCATATAACAGTCTCTTTATGTGGATTGTAGACTGTTTCTAGAAGAGTCTTCAGAAATGTACGTTCAGTGTTTCAGGGTGTGGTGGAAAATTGTGATAGAAATTAAAAGTCTCTTAGTTGGTATCAAAGTGAGTAATACATTTATTGGAGTAAGGAAATGCAGTGCATAGACCCTTCTATTCTCCTTCTCCCCTGTAACAGTTTCTCAAAAGGCCTTTATACCCCTTGCCCCTCCCTAATTATACAACAAATATCATTCTATTGTCTCATATGGCCATTAACAAAATTACATTACGCAGGTGTTAACTCTGTTTCTAACTATCTGTGATGTTCTGACAGCTCAGAGAGTTCCCTTCCAGACTGTTTCAACTAGCTTCAGATATCTCAACTCAGTACGGAGAGGAAGGGAACTGAAGGTCAAGATGTGCCAGCACACCGTTATCTGACACACATACACACATAAGCCTGCTGCCTTCACAGAGTGTTCAAGAAGGGAAAACAACATTAGTCACAAAAGCATATATGGCTTTTGCTGATATAGATTAAATTAACACTACTTTTAATTTATTATGAATCATTACAATAAACAAATTCCATCACATTCCCCCCTTTGATTCTAATCAATCATACAGATTATTTTCATCAAACAAATGTCCCTATGATGGCCAGCAGACCTACTGCCATCATTACTAGCCCTTCTGGGTTTGATCATCATTATCATTATTCTTAAGTCGTCGTTTCTTCAGGTGAGGTTGGAGCGTTCTTGCAGTGAGAGTGGTGTACCCACGTCCCTTGTGCTTCGACTTTCATGGCCGTGTGTGTCACTAGGAGCATCTGGTGGGGTCCGGTCCACTTGGGCTGGTTCCACCTTCTTCTACGGAGGTCCCATATCAGCACCCAGTCACCTGGTTTATGGTCATGGAAGGGCTGATTGGCTGGTTGTGGCAGCACTGCTTTCACCTGCTTAGACACAGACAGAAGCGTCTCATACAACGAGATGAAATTCGTTGTGAGAGAGTGGGCAAGCAACTGATTATCAAGTGGAGGTGGACTTAACCCCGTGTTGGGAGGCCTGCCAAACACTATCTCAAAGGCACTGAGACCAGTTATTTTCTGTGGTATGGTTCTGCTTTGCCAGAGGACCAGAGGGAGGCATTTAACCCAATTAAGGCCTGTTTGTTTGTTTGTTTGTTTTGCAAGCCCATTTTTAATGGTTCCATTAACCCTTTCTACTTCCCCAGCGCTAGCGGAATTTTTGGCTATCATCCCTATAATCCCCACTTTGCTCATGTGAGATCTTCCATGAGTAATAGCAATCAGCCCTTTCATGTATGTTTTTGGGAGACATGGTCTGTTTGTAGTAGTGTGGACCCATACATCATTTTGCTTAGTGCACCCCAATTTAGACCATTGAGCTTGTTCTGTTCTGGAGGCGGTGGACTGAATATCCCGCAGGGTTGGTTTCTCTTGGTCTGTCACAAAAAACTGAATGGTGGCGACCAGCGTAGTGCAAGCTGTGTGTCCAGCTACATAGTCTGCAAAAGCTTTTTCTTTGCTGACAAAATCATCTGCTGAGGTGTGTGCCGCGCATTTAACAACTGCAATCTGAGATTGCAGAAAGTAGATCATTTATCAGTTTGTGATGTTTTATTTTTGTGCCTGAGCTTGTCAGAAAATTACGCTGCTTCCACATGTACCCAAAGTCGCGAGCCACGCCCCAGGCATACCTGGATGTATTGGTACACTAAAAACTGAACATTTGCTAAATCTACTACTGTAAAGTTTGTGTGGTCTGAAGGTATTTGGGACAAAATAGTGTGGTGCTTTGGTAATTTGGGTGCTAGAGCTTGAACTGCAGCATTTACTGTAAATGCTGAACAATCCTCCGCTCATCCTGGCCGGGCTTTTTTACAGGGAATATAGGTGTTCTAACTGGGGAGTCCAGACATGGAATAATTACCTCTGCTTTCAATAGAGATTGAAAAACCAATGTTATACCCTTCATGGCTTCAGGTTTTAGAGGGCATTGTTGTTGTTTAGGCCTATAAGAGCTCTTTGGAGTGATTGTTACGAGTGCACACTCTTTAATTAAACTCACATTATCCTTAGTTTTAGCCCACAGTGTTTCAGGGACCCCAGCTAGCTCCTTCTCAAAGGGGTGTTCCAGCTGAGGTGTCTGAAAGTCCCACTGGTGTTCTGATAACAGCTGCACTACTCAGTGCATGAGCATAGTACAATGCAGAGGTTTTCTACATGCCTTGCCATGTACATTCATTATAATTAGCAGGAGCCCAAAAGGGGTGGAGCTCAATTGTTTAGCATATAAAGAATAATAATGATTAGTTTCTTCCCTGTCAGGTGTCTCTGAGTGTCCACCCCGTCCCTTATTTGTTTTCTCATAACTAAACACATAGCTGAGGTCAACGTTGAAGGCTCGTGGTCCCATTTACTAACTTGGGATCCCATAATCAGTTCTCTCAAAGACCTTTTACTTCAGTGTAATTTATTTCAGATATTTCACACTGAGGCTCGCAGTATTCGAAAATCCAAAATATTTTATCCACAATGGGACATACATTACACTATCAATGCCATAATCCTGGCTTATCTGAGAGCCGCAGTGTGAACTTTTATTTTTTTATTTTTTTTTTTTTAAATAATTCTTGATTTAGTCACTAAGAAATTTTGCCCCAACAACCGAGAAACAACTCTGGTTCTAACTATCCGTGATGTTCTGACACATTCTGCTCCGAGAGTCCCCTTCCAGAACATTTCAACTAGCTTCAGATATCTCAACTCAGTACAGAGAGGAAGGGAACTGAAGGTCAAGATGTGCCAGCACACCGTTATCCAACACACATACACACATAAGCCTGCTGCCTTCACAGAGTGTTCAAGAAGGGAAAACAACGTTAGTCACACAAGCATATATGGCGTTTGCTGATATAGATGAAATTAACTATACCTTTAATTTATTATGAATCATTTCAATAAACAAATTCCATCACAAGGGAAGTACAGGAGTACTCTGGTACAACAGTTCTACGACCTCAATCCTGAAACACTTTAGACTGAAAGATCCTACACTACTGCTGTATCCTGAAACTGAGTCGACTAGTCCATCATTATCTCTGTATTCCTATAATTTCGGGGCATCTAAATGGGTCGGGATCAATTGTCAACAGATTGAAGAGCAGACTTTAATACCCAGAGTGGTGTTATCAGTCATACAGGCTAAAAATCAGAGCAGAGCTTTATTTATTATAGTCATTTACAGACATTGACTCTTTGGTTATGAATATTTTAATGTCGTCTACAGAGAGTCTGTTGAGTGTAATGTAAAAGTTTAGTCAAATCTTCCTGAAGTTATTCTGTTATTCGGGGTGTTTCAGTTTAAATTCAGTTTTAAAAAAAAGAGTTTTTGTGTTTATCTGTGAAGCTGCAGACCATCAATTCTGGTCAACTGTGTGTTTTGTTTTTTTCCTGAATGATCCTGATCAGAGATCACACAAACACTTAGTGAAGTAGAATGGTATAAAATGGACAGTAGAACTCACTGCTGTGTTTAACAGTGAAAGTAAGAGCATTTCTCACAGGACTAGGACTAAACAGCTGTGTGGTCTTTAGAAAACCAGTGCTCAGAGATTAATCAGGAAACAAGGCTTCAGTTCACTATGGAGTATAAAGACTGGACTCTGGAGCAGTGGAGAAAGGTCATGTGATCTGATGAGTCCAAACCGACCCTATTTCAGAGTGATGGGTGTATCAGGGTCAGAATGGAAGTGGATGAAGTGATGCCCACATCATGCAGTGTCTTCTGTACAAGCCTCTGGAGGCAGTGTTATGATCTGGTGGTCTTCAGTGTGTCAGGTCTAGACTCAGCAGTGTTATGATCTGGAGGTCTTCAGTGGGTCAGGTCTAGACTCAGCAGTGTTATAATCTGGAGGTTTTCAGTGGGTCAGGTCTAGACTCAGCAGTGTTATGATCTGGGGCTCTTTAGTGGGTCAGGTCTAGACTCAGCAGTGTTATGATCTGGGGGTCTTCAGTGGGTTCTAGACTGAGCAGTGTTATGATCTGGGGGTCTTCAGTAGGTTCTAGACTTAGCAGTGTTATGATCTGGGGGTCTCTTCAGTAGGTTCTAGACTTAGCAGTGTTATGATCTGGGGCTCTTCAGTGGGTCAGGTCTAGACTTAGCAGTGTTATGATCTGGGGGACTTCGGTGGGTGAGGTCTAGACTCAGCAGTGTTATGATCTGAGGCTCTTCAGTGGGTCAGGTCTAGACTCAGCAGTGTTATGATCTGGGGGTCTTCAGTGGGTTCTAGACTTAGCAGTGTTATGATCTGGGGCTCTTCAGTGGGTCAGGTCTAGACTTAGCAGTGTTATGATCTGGGGGTCTTCGGTGGGTGAGGTCTAGACTCAGCAGTGTTGTAATCTGGGCGTCTTCAGTGTGTCAGGTCTAGACTCAGCAGTGTTATGATCTGGGGCTCTTCAGTGGGTCAGGTCTAGACTCAGCAGTGTTATGATCCGGGGCTCTTCAGTGGGTCAGGTCTAGACTTAGCAGTGTTATGATCTGGAGGTCTTCAGTGGGTCAGGTCTAGAAACAGCAGTGGTGTGTGGCAGTAAAATAAAGTCCACTGAGGACCTGAATCGACTGAATGACCAGGTCGTCCCAGCAGTGGATTGTTCCAGGACGACACCAAGATTCATCAGGCTCAGATTGTGAAAGAGTGAAGAATCATTTTCACACAGGAACTGACCACCCCAGACTCATGACCTGAACCCACTGAGAATATTTGGGACGTGCTGGAGAAGATTTTACGGAGTGGTCCGACCCTCCCGCCGTCAATACAAGATCTCCACCAAAAATGAAGGCAGCTCTGGAGGAAATAAATGATGTGGTGTTGTAGAAGGTTGTAGAAACAGAGCCGTGGTGAATGTGGAGCGTAATTAAAGCTAAAGGTGGTCCAGTGAAATATTAGAGTGTGTGAGTTGTGTTGGTCGGGCAGTGTGGGGTCTGTGATGAAATGGTGAGTGAGAGAAGGTACAAGGCAGAAGAACCTAATAAATGAGCAGCTGAGTATAGGATCTAGAAAGGGTTTAATGGAGCAGTTGAAGAGCGACTCTGCTGCATTATTCTGTGTTGAAGGCTGAGAGGTAAAGAGGGAAATGGAGGAAATGAAACACAGAGAAAGAGAAACAGAATATTTCTCTGTAATGTGGCAGCTCACCCAGGGGTGTATTGGAACAGGGCAAGCCACCAACAGAGCACTAGAGAAATAGGCCTCAAGAGCAGAGACACACAAACAACCCCTCTGGATGCTAAGAGTGTCAGGGAGAAAATGAAACACAAGAGAGGATATCAGGGGAAAACTGATCAGCTCAACATTGAGCAAAAGAAAACGATACACAGGGAGGGTGGACTGACAGAGGCGGACACATATGCTAAAACACAGATAAACTTTATTTGCAAAAAGGAATAACAAAACAGAGACTGGGACTAGGCCAAACACCAAAACGAGGGAAAGTAGAAACAGACAGACGTGAGACTCAGTGATGACAGAGAAACAAAACAATGACAGGAAACGAAGCAAGGCACGGATGAGACAAAACAAGGAACAGACAAACTGACAGAAGCGATATGACTTAGAAATGAAACAACTGACACAACCAAGGTGAAATGTCCGATAAGAGGAAGTGAGAGAAGGGGACTTAAATACAAAACACAGACGAGACGCACCTGAGACAGATAACGAGGGGGCAGGGTCACAAATGAGACACAGACGAGGAGGGGGAACAAAGGCAGGACTATGGCAACAACAAACAGAGCCATGTGCTGAGAGAGCACATGGCGGGGAAAACAGACGTGACAGGACGAGGGCGTGACAGATGCCCCCCCCGAACACGCAACTCCCGGGGCATGTAACCTAAACACCCCAGGAGCTGGCGCAGGAGAGGGCATGAAAAACAAGACAAAACAGCTAACCAACTGGTGACAGGACTCAGGACAAGACAGGAACAGACACAGAAGCTGGGGACAAGACAGGACTGGATATAGGAGACGGGACTAGAGACTGGAACGGACTAGACAGGACGGGAGTGGAAACACAAGACTTGACAGGAGACTGGGGTTGCACATTGGACAGGAACTGAGACAAGACTGGGGACTGAACAGGTTTAGGAACGGGGGACATGACTGAGGACAGGACAGAACCAGAGACAGAAGATTGGACAGGAGCATGTGACAAGACAGGGTGTTGAACATTGGGCTGGATACTGGATGGGAATCGAGACTGGACAGGCGTAGACAATGGAGACAAGACTGGGGACAGAACGGGACTAGAGACAGAAGGCTGGACAGGAGAAGGTGACAGAACAGGGGACAGGACAGTGGACCAGAAGGGAGACAAGACAAGTGACTGAACACTGGATTGATACGGGGACTGGACATGAGGCAGGACAGGTGACGGGACTGGGTGCTGGGAATGGACAGGAGACTGGACTTGAGACAGGACAGAGGGTTGAAATGGGGACTGGACTGGAGAGAAGGTACTGGATAGCAACAGGGACTGGACAGGACTAACAGGGGACTGGACAGGACTTGGCAGGGGAACAGGGACAAGGACGTTCACGGGGACAGACACAAACACAGTGACAGGGACACGAACAGAGACAAAGAGAGACACAGGTACAGGGACGAGGACAGAGACAGGAACCAGGACAGGAACAGACATGGGAATCAAAACAACTGGGGGATGCCCAGGACTGGCAAATGTATGTGGGGAAGTCTGAGGAACCAGCCTGGACACAGTTCTGGGGATCGGCCCTGAAGTCCTTGGGGCCGACCTACGGACACGAAATGAAGTGGCCGGGGCCACAGTCATGGGTGCAGAGGCGGTCGGAGTCACAGTCACGGGTGCAGAGGCGACGGGGGACGCCGTCTTTGCAGGAAAAGACGAGGCGGGGGACGCCGCCTTCGCAGGAGCAGACGCGGTGGGGGACGCCGTCTTCACAGGAGCGGCTGAGGAAGCCGCCTTGCCTTCTCAGGGACAGGAGCGGCTGAGGAAGGCGCCTTCTCAGGGACAGGAGCGGCTGAGGAAGGCGCCTTCTCAGGGACAGGAGCGGCTGAGGAAGGCGCCTTCTCAGGGACAGGAGCGGCTGAGGAAGGCGCCTTCTCAGGGACAGGAGCGGCTGAGGAAGGCGCCTTCTCAGGGACAGAGTGGCTGGAGGTGCCACGTTCACGGAGACAGGAGCGACGGGTGCCGCCTTCACTTAGACAGGAGCGGCAGGAGGCGCCGCTTTCAGGGAAACAGAAGTGGCGGGAGGCGCCTTCTCAGGGACAGGAGTGGCCGTGGAAGCCGCCTTCACGGGGACAGGAGCAGCTGGAGGTGCTGCACACACTGGAGCAGAAGCAGTAAGCAGTCCTGCAATGACGTCCACGGAGGCAGGAGGTCCTGCAATGACGTCCACGGAGGCAGGAGGTCCTGCAATGACGTCCACAGAGGCAGGAAGTCCTGCGACGACGTCCACGGAGGCAGGGGCTTGCGCTGCTCGCAGGGCACGTGCTGGAGCCATTGAGAGTTTTCTTGAGAGCTCTTGAGAGATTTCTTCAAACATGGATCCCCCAGAGGTGTGCCCCTGTTAGCCTCACCTCCGTTGGCCTGAGGTTGGAGGCTAACACCCTTAACCCCCACCAAAAATTTCCCCGGACCTGAGGGGGTAATCCTCCAGCGAGGGGGAGACTCCAGTACGCTTCTTTCGCCAGCTCCTTCGACTCGCGCTGGAGCAATCACTCGATTCATGAGTTGACTCCTCCTGAAGGCGCTGAGCGACAGTGGCATGAATGTGCTGAAGCCGGCTACTCCATTCCACAGCCGCCTCTAAAACATACCCCACAGGATCTTTGGGGCCTGTACGGAATGGCGTCCGACGAATAGCACACCTAGCGAAAGGAAAGTCTGTGTTTTCTGCGTCTTTATATTGGTCGGACATTCTGTCACAATACACAGGGAGGGCGGACTGACGGTGGCGGACGCATATGCTAAAACACAGATAAACTTTATTTGCAAAAAGGAATAACGAAACAGAGACTGGGACTAGGGCAAAAACCAAAACGAGGGAAAGTAGAAACAGACAGACGTGAGACTCAATGACGACAGAGAAACAAAACAATGACAGGAAACAAAGCGAGGCACGAACAAGACAAAACGAGGAAGAGACAAAATGACGGGAGCGATATGACTTAGAAATGAAACAACTGGATACGAGACACAACCAAGGTGAAATGTTCGACAAGAGGAAGTGAGAGAAGGGGACTTAAATACAAAACACAGACGAGACGCACCTGAGACAGATAACGAGGATTCAGGGTCACAAATGAGACACAGATGAGGAGGCGGAACAAAGGTGGGACTAGGGCAACAACAAACAGAGTCATGTGCTGAGAGAGCACATGGCGGGGAAAACAGACATGACAGGACGAGGGCGTGACAGAGAGATTCCCAAAACAAAAAGGTGGGACAAGACAAGACAAAAGAAATTAAAGATAGAACACAACTTATTTTATTTCTAATTATTAATTTATACCAAAAATGGTAAAGAAAAGAAAATATTGAATCCCAAGAGAATCCAGAGAAACCCTCAGAGAAACTCAGAGAGAAAGCTCTGGTGGAGAAACAGAAGACAGAGAGACCCAGGAGACTCTGCAAAGAGAAACCCAAGACTGAGCACTGAGGTGTGTGTTGGCTTCCCTTAAGTAGGAGTAGCCCAGGTGGAACTAATTGCCTCAAATTAAGAGTGTCTCTGTCTCCCTCTAGTGACTGAGGTGGCTTAGCAGGCAGCCTCGCTCCAGCCCCAGGCAGACCTCTTACATTCTCTGTGATAAAAAAACAGGATGAAACACCACAGATGATGATCTTTCTTCTGTTTCCAAAAATGACATCAATGAATGACGCTGTAATGAAGCTGAATGTGGGGCTCAGAGAGAACAGTGAGAACACACACCACTCAAACACAACCATCAACTCACAACTGTGTGTGTGTGTGTGTTGTAGGTTGGAGCATGGAGGAGAGATCAGGATAAAACCAGGACCAAGAAAATGTAGGTTCTCTCTCTCCCTCTCTCTTTCTCTCTCTTCCTCCTTCATGCTCTTTTGCTTTTTCTGTTTCACTTTCACTTTTCCTTTTCTCTCCTGCTCTTTCCCTTTACATTTGTTGTGTCTCATTTTGTTTTGTTTGTGTGTTGTGTAGGTACCACTTCATAATAAGACTTCAATTATAAAGGTTTATAAATGGTTTAAAGTCTGTTTATTAATAATTATGTTGTTAACATGTTAATAATAGTCTATAACGCAGATAAAGGGCAACAGTGGCCTGTTGTTTGCCAAATAGTGAACCCACATCCATCTACAGTTAAACCTCAGATCTTGCCGAATACTGACCTCACTATGTCTCCTCCATCAGGAGTATGTTGTGCGTCGTGTGTCTGATTGTGTGGTGTGTATCTTGTTGTGTGTTGGGTGTCTGATTGTGTGTTGTGTGTGTGATTGTGTGGTGTGTGTGATTGTGTGGTGTGTATCTGTCGTGTGTCTGATTTGTGTGTTGTGTGTCTGATTGTGTGTTGTGTATCATGTTGTGTGTCTGATTGTGTGCCGTGTGTGTGATTGTGTGGTGTGTGTCTGATTGTGTGTCGTGTGTCTGATTGTTGTGTATCTTGTTGTGTGCAGATGCCTGTGAGCTCACACTGGACCCAAACACAGTGTACACACACTTCTCTCTGTCTGAGGGGAACAGGAAGGTGAAGTGGGTGAAGGAGACACAGTCGTATCCTGATCATCCAGAGAGATTCAGTGACCGGGGGCAGGTTCTGTGCAGAGAGAGTCTGACTGGACGCTGTTACTGGGAAACTGAGTGGAGTGGGAAGGAGGTTTATATTTCAGTGGCGTATAAATCAATCAGGAGAAAAGGACGCAGTGATGACTGTGTGTTTGGAGCGAATGAAAAGTCCTGGAGTCTGTTCTGCTCTAATAACAGATACGGTGTCCGTCACAATAAGAACAGCACTGCTCTCCCTCCTCCTCCCTCCAGCTCTAACAGAGTAGGAGTGTATGTGGACTGTCCGGCCGGCACTCTGTCCTTCTACAGCGTCTCCACTGACACACACACACTCACACACTTACACACATTCACCACCACATTCACTGAACCCCTCTGTGCTGGGTTTAGGCTTGATTATTTAAACTGCTCAGTGGGTTTGTGTCAGATAGAATAATGCTCTGTGTGATTTTTTTTTTTAATGCACAGAAAATAACTTATTGATAGAAAATTATATAAAAAAATATATCAGTCCTCTATTGGTTGCTCCATTCCTCCATCTTTTGTTTTTCCCTCTTTTCTATGAAATGAGCTGCTGCTTTAAAATGAGGACCATTTACCGAAAGTGACTCCACTTTTCAGATTCTGCTCTTGTTTTAATCACAAAAGACGATGAAACAGAAATGAAGCTCAGTTTGTAAAAGAAAGCGAGCAGAGAGACTCTTCAGGGACAAAACAGTGATAAAACCTGGATCTGAGTGAACACTACACCCCTGCACTTCTCTCTCTTTTATATCCCTGATGTAAACAGGATTTTTCAGCTGTTTATTTGATTTCTCTCGTTATAAAGCGCTGTGTTTATTTACACTGTGTGCTGGTCTCCATCGTCTCTCACATCAAATCTATGGGGAGTCAGTTACAAAACAGTGGATTCTCTGTCTCTGACGTGTCCAGCTCGGTCCTACTTCTGTATCCCAGGCTCCTCAACACCATCTGAGCGCCTCTTCTCTACAGCAGGAAATATAGCTTCAAACAGAGAGAACCAGCCTTAGCCCAGAACATGGGAGAGGTTTCTATTGTTACTCTGTAATGAAGGAGTGAGGGTGTGAGTGAGTGAAGGTGTTTCCTGTAGGAGGAAAGAGGACAGAGGGGATCAGGGTGTAACGGGTGGGTTGTGTTCATCTGTGTCGTCAGTGTAAACACAGACCCTCGTCATAGTGCACTTCCACCTCCAGAACTCTTCAGATATTTGTAAATATTAAATATTTAGTTTTCAAACGACGCCAAACACAATGTAAGTGTGGGCTAACACTGAACTGTCTTTGTTCTTGTTAATCTGGTTAATGGTGTAAACTGAGCACAGACAGTGTGTTGATGCTGAGTGGACGGGGGTTAAGAGATGTGTCTTAAAGCTGAAAGGAAACACAAACATTGGAACAGAAGGAAAAGATGGGGCTTCTCTAAGAAACTCTTCTCCTTTCTGTGAGATTGGATTCTGGGGGTTTGTTGTGGGGGGAAATGAAAGAGTGATGTTTGTTGGTGGAAAAGAAGAATTCTGAAATATACTTTTATTAAAGTTTAATATTATGAACATTTAATAAAGCTCTTAAAAAGCAGAAGTCTGTCTTTCTACTGCATCTCCACACACACACACACACACACACACACACACACACACACACTCTGAAGCCCTCTACTCAGGGTGTAGTCTGTGTGATGGTGTCTCCTCAGGGGGTTGGGATGGTTGTGAATATTCAGTGGGGTTGTGTCAGATGGAGCTTCAGTAAATCTTCAACTATCTTCAGGAATCTGTGTAAAATCTGTTTCAAGGCGGTTCCAGTAATGAACTTTATAGTGGAGCTTGTTGAGAACGTGCCAAAGATCTCTGAACTCCTTCAGATGTTAAAAAGCTCCAGAGCTGGGATTTTCAGGGCTGTGAGTTCTGTTCTGAGGCTGAAGACCAGGGCTTCACTTCACTGCTCCTGTAAAGGCACTCTTTAGAGATACGAGGTTCTGACACAACAGCCGCGACACGCCTCCTTTCTATCAGCAGCTTCAGTGCAGTTCATCACAAGTTTGGGTACACCTGAGTACATGGTTGAGTCTCTGAGGTAAAGGAGATGAACACAAGATAAATAAATGAATTTAGAGAAACAATAAACTTGTAGGTGACTGGGGGGCGTCCAAACTTTTCCACTGAACTGAATCTGTGACGTCATCCTTTAATTCTGGCTCTTCTTCCAGACCACGGTCATTTAAGGAGTGTGTGTGTGTGTGTGTGTGTGTGTGTGTGTGTGTGTGTTGGGGGAGGGGAGGGGTGTGTGTCACTGAATGGAGGGAGGACGGTGCTCGGAGGGTTACTTTTAAAATGGATTCCGTTAAAAGGCCCCCGTCAAAGTCTGGTTCCTTCCAAGGCTTCTTCCAGACAGGGAGTTCTTCTTTGCCACTGTTGCCAATGTCTTGTTTTTCGGGGGTTGGGCTGTGGACGCTGCGATGGACCTTTCACAGAATATTCTCCATAATTCTGAAATTCTAATAATAATAAACTGATAAAAGTGAAAACATCTCTTTGTCTCCTTTGTCACAGTTCAGCATTTTTTCTCACATTTAATGAACACAGACAAACATTAATGTCCCCACTGCGCATGGAAACAAACACAGAGAGAAAACATTAATGTGGTGAAGACGAGGTATACAGCTCCTACACTGACCCATCTCTTACCAATGTAAAATACTGTGGCAGTTTATTTAACACAGAAAGAATAAAGGTGTTCAGTTGAACTCAAGTGAATTGTTTACACACAGGAACATTTAAAAACATAAAACACATCAATAGACGATAGACGTACAGTGATAATGTAGATGTATTTTCATGAGCTCATCACACATTAACCCTCCTTCACTGTCAATCATTTTGAAACGTCACTGTGTCGTAGTGAACAGAAAGCTTCATTAGAGATGTGTACACTTTTGTACGTCACTGAACAGATTATACCATTTGAAACTGAAGAAACACGAGGCACATGTATTTAATAAAAGTGCATTTCATTCTGTTCAGTTTTTCAACACAAAGATCTTGGTAAAAAAGTGCTTCAGGGATTAATTATCAGTCCTTTCCCATCTTTTGATTCTGATTCAGTGATTGAAGTGTCACTGTCGTCATGATTAATGATGATGAGAAAATAAGATGAACAATAAAAACAACCATTAATTTCTGTAAAAGCTACACACAACATTGAAAATAACTAATAAAAGATCAATAATGATATAAATAACCATTTAATCGTAGAATACACTCTAAATTGTGTTGTGTTTCACACGATGATCAATGAAAAGTGTTAAAGTTTATTTTGTTATAAATGATACATTTACACAACTATTTTATTCATCGTTCTACAGACTTTTAAGTTGAAGTTGTGGGGTCCCTCTGTGGTTCCCTCTGGGACGGTGTTTTCAGTGATTCTCATTAATCATATAAGACACAAGAATATTAATGTGGGTAAAAACTCGGACATGCATTAACCGTCTGATCGTTTAGAGGGTCCTTGTCGAGTTGTTGATTGACGTACATTTGATCCAATCACATGACGACATCAACCACAGGAAAACAAGGGGAAGGGGGATTAGGACGGGGACGATTAGGATCCACACCGGTTTTTATCGTGATCGACCGGTCAGTGTCTCCACACAGATTTGTGCCGGTCGCATTTACACATGTGCACCACACGAGGGCAGCAGCAGCAGCGCAAACACAGCCACACACTCACTGTTTAAGCACTGTTTCCTATTGTACTACACTTGTGCACTTGTTTTCATTAGGAATCGTTAATAATTGCTCTTTATTTTATTTAGGGGTTTTTTCGAAGACAACATTTGTCACATTAGTGCACAATTTAATGTTCAGATGTAAAAGTTTCCATTAAACCCTTTGTACAGAAACGCCCTCTATTGTTAATCAACATTAATTAGTTCATAGCGTCAAATGATTTGATCAAAAAGCCCTCAACACCACCTCATATGTCTCAGTAGTAACACCACTACACACACACTGACTTTCAGCCCCCTGCTCGGTACTGACTGTTTACACCTGGAGCAGGACGACATTTAAACTCGGACATTTAAACCATAACAGACTGTAAAATCTCTTCAGATTCTGTCTTTAAAAAAACACAGTCTCAGGAGAGAGGCGCCGCACCGGTGAAAAGCTCCAAAAGACAATCCCTTACTCACCACGCCACAGTAAACGTGCCTTTATTTCCTGAGTAACGGTAACGCACTGTTCTGGAGCTCCTAGCGCCCAGGCAATGGTAAGTTTTGACGTAAAGTCTTCGTGAATTCAAAGTTGAGGCTGTTCCTTCTTAGATTCAGTGCAGCTGTGGACCAATGAGCGGCTGCCGGCTGTGAGCGGGGTCCTATTCCCCGGGGGAGGGGTGCGCTGCTGGACGCCGCTCTCCACAGGGATTCGCTCACAGCTCTGAGGGGGCGGGTCAGAAGTGATTGACACCTCTGTAAACCAATAGCAGAGACTCAGATGAAGACAAAGAGAGTCGATGTGCCGAGATCACTCACTCTCTCTGGGTCTGGGAGAGAGAGAAAGCGCCTGGGAACATATTTTACAATAAACTTAAATTTACTTGTTTATCACAGAACAACAAAATAAAACCTATATTATATTTTGTGACAGACTATTTTAACCGTTTGGACACTTTCAGGTACATATTGTCTATTTTCAGAAAATACCGAAAACTGCATCTGTGTAAGAATGAGTGTTTTAAAATAAGAGCGGTATTTCCAACGAGGGCCACAGGGGGGCAGTGTGAGCCCGCAGCGCTTTACCTCCTCTCCCTCCTTTAATGATTTTGCTGGTAGTTTTATGGAGAGAGATTAGTCTCAAAATACTTTACAAATGCGTAAATGTTAATCCACAGATGTGGCGGTCACACCCTGTTACTGAAGAAGAATATTCTGTTGTGTTTCACTGCAACAACAAGCTGAATGTATGAGAGTAAAGACTATAAGAGAATGTAAACACAAAAGATCCTCAGTGATTTCTCTGGTAAAAAAGAAAGAAAAAGACCCAATGTTCCCACGACTAACTCCACAGCTATTAAGAGCTTTATTTATATAATCAGTTTATATAATCATGTACCAACAGTGTTTTAAGAGAAGAATATTCTTTTCTATTGTGTGTCTTCATGTGATTTTAATGCTGTTTTAATCTATGAAATTAGTCACTTGATAAACCACAGTGTAAATAAATATTAATAATTTTAACACAAACTCAGAAAAGAAATCAGTGTCTCACTGTTAACAGCAGCAGTGTTTAATAATTCTTCAGTTTAATTCTTGCTGTAATTACAGACTTTTATTACTATTTTTTATTGCTGGGATTAAAACCATGAGCCTGAAGCTAAACGTGACACAGGGGGTGTTTCTACAGCTGTAGTGGCTATGACTCCAGAAGTAGAGGGTGAGGAGGAAGAGGCTGTCGAGTAAAAAGCTCTGTGCCTGGTTCACCTCGAAGAACAAAGCCTTATTTAAAAAACCCAACAATTTCCACTGAGTAAAGTTCCTTGTCGTTCTGATGACGTAGAATCCCTCAATTCTTGAGATCATTAAAGTAACGTTTAGTTTAAATCAGTGTTGGAGCCAGAAACAGACCCTGGGCAAAAGTGTGTGGACACAATCATTCTTCCTAAAATAATAAACAAATGCTAATTTTAGCACATGGTCAAGGTTTTTATCACGGGGCGAGTATTTAACACGAGCAGGACACGAGTAATTATTTAAACACAATGCAGCATTAAATGAACATTGCTCTGAAATGTATTTGATCTAGAAGCTGTTACACGCTGAATATTTAATTGTGTATTAATTTGACGTAAAGTACTTCACTTGATCTTTAATTTTCAGAGAAATCCCACAGTTTTCAGTCGAGTTGAATCTGAAGAATATCACTCACTTTATGAGGTATTTATACAGAACACTGGCTCAGAGAAAGAGTGATTCACACATATATATTTACATTATGAACGCATATAATATCACCTTCTCTTTGATCTTTCTGCTGCAGTAAATTCTCCTCGAGTGGTTTTTCACCAGTTCACAGGCTTCATCCACTTTCATCAGCACAATGACCTGAGGTGTGTCCACTACACAATCACACAGGAGATTACACACATGTAACAAAGCTCAGCAATAAATCATTAATAAATGAGGGGATTCTATATAAATAACACTTTAAATTTCAATTTAAAACTTTACAAACGTTATCTTTTTTCAGGAAAAACAGTTGAAACCTGGACTCGTTTCACCACGGCACTTTCAGTCTTTCAGCATCTGAGATGAATTCGGGCTCAGAACCTGGTGCTGTTTATGAACAGAAATGTTATATGGCTCTCTCCTTTCAGAAATGTTTCAGGGTGCGTTTCTTGATGCAGTGGCTGGCTGTGTTCAGTTTCATCTCTGTTTCTGACTCAGAAACATGTGCCCCCTGATTCTCCCTCTGTTCCGGGGGCAGGTGGGGGGCATAAGGCACAGTTGGAGAAGCACTGGTATAAAGCACCCACACATGAGCCTAAGGTCACCATGTCCAGTGCCGAGCAGAGTGTAAAATCTCCCAGCACTGGGCGGTGAATCAGTGGAACTGTGCTCTCTGGAGTGATGAAGCTCCGTCTGATGATACCTCTGTGATGAGCTGGAGATTCATCTCAGCACCGACCCTCACTAACGTCGCTGAATACAATCAAACCCTCACAGCAATGTTGCAGCACAGAGTTTAAAGCCTTCCTAGAACATAGAAGACTGTTACTGCAGCAAAGTATCAACAAACCCACTGTTAATGCCCTTCATTTCAGAAAAGCACTGGAGGAGCAGGTGTCACATTTGGCCTGGAATGATGGCATTGACTCAGGGTGAGGCTGGATACTTCACCTCAGCCACAGCTCCACTGTGTATGGGCCACATGTCAACATTTGGTCCACGCCTGACTCACACAACACACACCATAACCCAAGTCAAGCCCAGCTCCTGAGAGTCGGCCCACGCCTGGCCACACAACACGAGCTGTAACTCAAGCCAGGCCTGGGTCGTGACATTTGGCCCAGGTCCAGCTCACACCACACTTGTGCCAGTGCCGTTACTGAACCATCAAAGAATCCCAAAACTGACACAGATTCGGCCCAAATGTGTCTGCTGTCTGGGTCTGTGCTAGGTGTGGAGTTTTATTTAGGCTCCGCAGTGAGTTTGTGTCAGAAAGGACAGGCTGTGTGTGTAACTGAGTGAGAGTTTAAGTCTTGTGCTGATGTGTGGACACCTGGGTTTCAGCTTCATGAAGGACACAAGAGGTTTTAAACTTAGAAAAGCCGAACACTCAGTTACACTACATTACACTATGTGTTTGGACACTGACCCACAGATTAGATATAGAAGACTCTCACTCTCTCTCTCTCTCTCTCTCTCTCTCTCTCTCTCTCTCTCTCTCTCTCACACACACACACACACACACACACACAGTGTATATCCAGAACTGTGTAACAGGATTATGTTACAGTCCAATGCATTCATATATCGTGTGTTGATCAATCCTTTATTAAACAGAAAGTGAACACATCCCCCACAGAGAACACACTTCTGTGAACTTTACTGAGCCACCACTGTTTATTTACTGAATTTAACACAATGGGTTAAAAATATAAAATATTACAGAGTCCGAACACTGATGTATAGTTTTGTGATTTTACGCTCTTCTAACCACTAGATGGCGATAAACACTGGGCGATGATCAGGTGGTTCCACAGGTGAAAAACAAGTACGAGGAAACAAATTAAAGCGAAAGTAACTCTGAGCTGAAGAAGATTTCAGAGGAAGACGGTCTGGATTTCACTCGGTAGGTGTTTAATCGTAAAGATTATTTTTCTGTGGAAAATGGTCTTATTGTTTACATTAGAAATGTGTGTTTATCTGCCATTCCTTTTCATAATTATGTTTTTCAGGTCTAATTACGATAAGATATATATATTTAAAAATCATTAGAAACAGGAACAGTGTGAGTTATCGTTTTGTTTTGGAGTACTCATATCTGACTGAAACTAATAAAACAGCTGCTCGGTTTAGTGGTAGCTCTTCTGGACTAGAAACAGACTTCTACTCAGGGACAAGGCCCCAGTCACGTCACAATGGCCTTGGATTACAGTAGCGCGAGGGCGCGTACTCAGGGAAACGGTGCAGTCAAGTTCTGGTTTTAAATATCTCTAAACACAACCAGATATTTGACCAAAATATCAATAATTTACATGTTTTGTTTAAATATTATTCATTTTTTTGTCTGTGCTTCAGGCGAGGAAACAGGAGTGACGCCATTTTGACATTTGTTTACAAATACCTAAGCACGGCCAAATATCTGGCAACAAACAGGTTCATTCTTATCAGAATAAAACACACTGGAAATGCAGCAGAGAAATAGAGATACACCTGGGATTTTAAAATGTTAACTGCTGTTAAATCTCTCATTAACTCCATGTTTTGGACATTCAAGTCTGTGAATAAACTGAACACGGCCAAGTGTCTGTGACAATAAACAGGTTCATCCGGTTTGCTGCAGAGGAATGGAGAGTTTATTCACCTGGGATTTTAAAATGTTAATTGCTGTTGAACAAAGTCAAATGATAAATGGAGTCCAGACAACAACAATAGAATTAAATAGAAACAACAATGACTACAAACATTTATTTGTGTTTTATAGAAACTAACATTATTATTAACACAGAGACAAACAGTTAAATAAAAAGAGAATTTTGTCTCCTTTTACAATAAGTTCTTTAAAAATGGAGTAAACCTGCAGTAAAACTACATAGTTGTTACAAGCTTGATATTCCTACTGTGGTAGTGCAGTAGATAGATGTTCATATTAACTTTAGCAGACATGAGCTCTTAAAGGAGCAATGTAGGATATTAACTGTATTTAGTCATTAAATGTCCAGGGTGTGATCATAGATTAAGGAAACAGTCAAAGCTCAAACACTGCTGCCTCTCACAGCACTGCAGTATATTCTCTTTGAGAAGTGCCCAGTCCGGAGCAGAGCTCCTATGATCTCGCTCTCTGTCCAATCATTTTACACTCCACCGTGTGGCCAGGTCTACAAACAGTGTCTAACTTTACGGACCTGCTACACTCTGTTCTGTGACGACAGCTATAACACATTAATCCCCGAGCCCGTGTCTAAAACGCTTGTAACGGTTCTCTCTCTCTCTCTCTCTCTCTCTCTCTCTCTCTGAAAGTGTACTGTCTCAGAGGAGCTCCAGAGCGTCTATAAGAGTCTCTTTTTGCCCTTTTCCTTTCGAGTTTTTTTCCCTGAATCACGTATTTAACTGAAATTGCATGGTTATTTTGTGAAGGAAACGTCTGGTGAGTTTAGATAGCGCTAGCTTAAGAAATGTTTATGTGTGTAAATGTTAATGTTTATAGATATTCCACATGTTTACGAACAAGTGAAAAAAAAAATCCTAGAACACAAAAGGTATATGTGGTGTTTATATTGAAAATTATTCAGCTCAATTGTTAGCTTTTTGCTAGCGGCCTGTGTCATGCATTAGCCTTTTAGCTAAGAGCAATAATACACTACTTTAAGGATTATTAAGTTGTTTATTTAGAGATGAATATGCTTAAAGCACAACATTACTAAACAAAGTGATGCATCACACAGGCTTTGACTGGAAAATTAATGGATACCCCAGATTCAAGAAGCTGAGAGGAGAACTACAACTCCCAGTGTGCTGTGCGGGTGTCATCAGCTGTGCATCCAACAAGCACAGCAGAGAGGACAAGAGTCTGACACCCCTGTCCCGGTACAGTACTTGCATTTCCCAGTAAGCACAGGTCAGTTGAAAAGGCATTGGGACGACATCCGTCGACGTTCAAAATATGTTTGAATTTGGAAATTTTTAGACGTCTTTCTCCTGACATCCATACGACATCCTCACAGTGGTTGTTCACCAAGGTCATTTTAAAACCATATTTTAGTCATAATCTTTGCTTTGTGTTTAGTGTTCATTCATTCATTGTCTGTAACACTTATCCAGTTCAGGGTCACGGTGGGTCCAGAGCCTACCTGGAATCATTGGGTGCAAGGCAGGAATACACCCTGGAGGGGGCACCAGTCCTTCACAGGGCAACACACACACTCACTCATTCACTCACACACTCACACCTACGGACACTTTTGAGTCACCAATCCACCTACCAACGTGTGTTTTTGGACTGTGGGAGGAAACTGGAGCACCCGGAGGAAACCCACGCGGACACGGGGAGAACACACCAACTTCTCACAGACAGTCACCCGGAGCGGGAATTGAACCCACAACCTCCAGGTCCCTGGAGCTGTGTGACAGAGACACTACCTGCTGCACCACTGTGCCACCTGTTTAACGTTTCACACAAGAAATTAATTTGTATTCACAAGATATATATATATATATCTTGTGAATACAAACTAATTGTTGTGGCTAATGTGGCGTAGCTGTAATGGAGATGTCAGGCACCAGTTAATCATACAATTATTTATTATTTCTTATCACTTGTAAATGTATATGTGTGGACCATCATGCCCTGTTCTGCGGTTGGTTGCACTGACAGAAACTCTGTGTTATGCACATCATGGTTTCAGACCCTGAGTGAATTTAGCTGGTTTTTTAACTCTCTTTTCCACCTTAAGAAGTGCTGCTAATGGTGTCTACCAGTATCAGCTTAAATGGGGACCTGTGTCTGATTCATTCACATCATCACAACACAGTGTTTATAGCTGTTCTCTGTGGTTTACTCTCAGCTTTAGTCATGTTTTTGATCCAGACATGATGGCGTTCAGTTAACTACAGCTGTTTGTGCAAAGTTTGGTTCTGTGTTTATTGTGTTGCTGAAGTCAAATATAGACCACATCTGAGTGTGTATTAACTCTACAAGAGTACTATTTACTTTAAAGGCATTATTTATCACGGTTTATGGTTCTATTGAACTACTTTAGGTTTCAATACTACATCCTTCTGCTTCCTACTGCTGTAGCCAATCAGATGCTCGAGTTATTGTTGTTAGTTTTTTTAAGCCAATCACCAACAGGAGCTGTCATGTCAGCCAATCATCTTCTTAGTTTCTCTAGAAGAAGGCGGGTTTGTCGCTGCTATTGGTTTAAAGCAGATCAACTGAAAACCCAGCAGTTAACAGCAAATAAACTGAATCGGGGCGCTTTCTGTCAAAAGACAAAGGGGAAAAAACTGCAAAAATACTGCGATAAAGCTTAAAAACGGTTAGAAAATCAGGATTATGTTTTCCTCTGGTACAATTTCAGCTTAATGTTATTGTTCCAAATCCGTATATGAATCCAAAAATCACTGTAAATATCTTCAGACTCTTACAGGTGTTTAGTCTGTGAATCTTCTCTAGATAGAGTTTATTGTTCTAAATGTAGACTTCAACATTTTTGAAGATTTCTCTGGGAGCTTGGGTATTTCATTTCTCTTATCCTTTAGCTTATAAACTGTGTTGAATATTTTAGATTCAAATAAACCCACATAGAACAGATTTAACACTGTTTAGATCTTTTTATTTTTTATCTGAAATTCATTACCATAACCATACGAAACCAAGTACAAACTGTGTCATCAGTTAACGTCATTCAGTAACACATACATAACATCACATATCACTTCTCTTCAGTCTCTCACACAGTAACTATCTCTTTGTGTTGTGTGAACCTGTAGTAAACATAAATACATTTTAATATTTAAACAACTGTGATTCCCACTGCATTACTTCTGCATTATTCCAAAGTGCACACTAGCGCACTACAAAGGGTATAAAAAATGGTAATGCTTCATTATCAGAAGGGCACTCTGTAGAAGGTCAAGTTCAGTCAGTTGTGGTTTGGGACACAGCATTAATCAGACGCACCAGTGAGTAGAGCCTTTAAAGATGGACCCGAATATGCAAATAAAATGCAGGTAAATAAACAGTTTTAAAAACAAAGGTCTTTAATGAGCTCGATAAATTGCGATACGACACCAAACCTTACTAATCAAATGTACACAACGTTAACAAAAACATGAACTTGGTCCAAGCATGGTCCAGACTTTCAGGTATAAACACACTTTAAAACACAGTTTAAACATTAAATTACAGTAATGACTTCATATGAGTGATGTATGAGATAGTAGATGAAACAGGAGCTCTGTCTGTGTGTCACAAACTCACTGTGAATGTCACAGGCTGTGTCAGTGTCCTAGTCATTAAGTGTTTTGTTGTTCTGACATTTCTGCATTAGTCTGAACACACAGTGTACTATTTTCAGTGCATTCAAACAATCCACAACACACCTCCATCAGCAGCGTACAACCAATTTAACAGAGTAGACAGCGGATTCTCTCTGGCTCTTTTTATCTCTCTCTCCATCTGTCTCTCTTCCTCTCTCTCTCTCTGTCTCCCTCTGTGTGTGTCTCTCTCGCTCTTTCTCTTTCTTTCTGTCTCTCTTTGTCTGTCTCTCTCTGTGTCTCTTTGTCACTTTTCTGATTTTATTGAAAATCAGTCTTAGGGCTGGACAATAATTTTATATCAATATCAATATATATCGCAATATTAAATGTTTCAATAGCAAAGATATGATTTTAAAACATATTTATTTTCAGTATTGAATTATACATTATTTACAGCACGTGTTACTGACTGACAGTCATTACAGGGCACTGCCCTCAATTTTAAAGTTAGTTTATAAATATTAATATTGACAAAGCCAAGAGGGTGTTGTTTGATGGTAATGTCATGTTTGTTTCAGTTCTTGGCAGTTTTTCTTTGGCTTTTTTTATTGTTCATATCGATATGAGAATTATCTTATTGACTGAAATTAAGAAATATATTGTGATATAAATTTTGGTTCGTATCGTCCAGCCTTTAATGAGAATATCTTTTCACAGGAAGCAGAGAAGAATGTCCAGTGTCCAGCTTTATCTATAAAGTATAGAAACTTCATGATGGAGACTCATGACTTCAGCAGCGGAAAAAGAGCTTCAGACTCAAAGTGCGTTACCTTCTATTACTGATTTTATACATCATTACTTTTTCCAGTTTTATTGATTCCTGCTACTCACTTGTCAGTGACGTTGATTCCCAGAGGTCCCAGTCGTACGATGCAGCATTTAATTATGGAATATTCGAGGGAAAAATCAGAATGTTAAGTTTAAATAAGTAGCACACATTGTCTTAAGCAGATATAGACGTAAGTATTTTTGTTCAGTACGATTACTTGTTCTGCTGCACTGTGGCTTAATCTGCTCCTTCTTTTACTGATGATATCACTAGCTTTTGAAAACACACATTCAACCTAATACAAAAAAAACATTGTTTCATGAGAAATGCTTCGACAGTGTGTGGAACATCCCATCCCTAGTAACAAAGAGCCTTTAGGTTTTTCTTGAGTTTAATAATAATAATAATACATTTTATTTCATTTGTCACTCAAGGACACCTTACAGAAAAAAGTAGACAATAGAATAAATAATAAAGAAACAAAAGAGTAAGCAACATTAAAACAAGTTAGAATAAGACAACACACCTGAGTCAGTCTTAAACAGGTGGGTTTTGAGTGTGGACTTGAATTGTAAAAGTGAGTTTATATTCCTTATGTCCGGTGGTAGAGAATTCCAAATCTGGGGAGCAGATCGGCTGAAGGCTCTACTCCCCATGGTAGTGAGACAGGCAGAAGGGACAGACAGATGAATGAAGAGAGATGATCTGAGGGTGTGAGAGGGAGTAGCAACATGGAGAATATTGGAAATACGGAGATACGGAGCAGAAAAATTGTGGATGGCCTTGAATGTGAGCAGAAGGATTTTGTAATCGATGCGGCACTTGACAAGGATCCAGTGGAGCTGTTGCAAGACAGGAGTGATGTGGTGAATGGAGAGGGTTCTAGTGATAATTATACTATTCATTATGTAACGCTACAAAAATTAACTGACAAAATTTATAAAAATCAGTGATAAAAATAATTGACAGCAGATTTAATTTTCAAGTTTTTATTTTTAATTCTTTAGTAACAAAGATATATTTCTCCTTTTAATCAAAGTGTGACTTCAACTCTTCCTTATGTCTCCACCTCACATTTCCAGATGGCAGACATTCAGAGCAGAATCTCCAGAGCCCAGCTGTGTGTCTCTGAAGAGCAACAACTCAATGTTTCAGCCTCCAGAATTCAGCAATAAAAGAATCAGTTCTGATCTGAGGTGAGACATGAACCACATTCTAGTGAGTTTTAGCATGACTCGCCTCAACATGCAGCCTTTTTATTTTTTCTTGAATTTTCTTGTGTGTGTGTGTGGTGTATTAATGGAGTGTGAGGTGTGTAAATGGAGTGTGCAGTGTTTGTGTGGTGTGTTAGTGGAGAATACTGTACGTGTGCAGTGTGTTAGTGGAGAGTACTGTACATGTGTGGTGTGTTGATGGAGTGTGCGGTGTTTGTGTGGTGTGTTTGTGGAGGGTGTGGAGTGTGCAGTGTATGTGTGGTGTGTTAGTGGAGTGTAAAGTGCCTAGCATAGCTTTAACTCTTCCTTATGTCTCCACTTCACATTTCCAGAGAGCAGACATTCAGAGCAGAATCTCCAGAGCCCAGCTGTGTGTCTCTGAAGAGCAACAACTCAATGTTTCAGCCTCCAGAATTCAGCAATAAAAGAATCAGTTCTGATCTGAGGTGAGACATGAACCACATTCTAGTGAGTTTTAGCATGACTCGCCTCAACATGCAGCCTTTTAAATTTTTCTTGAATTTTCTTGTGTGTTTGTGGTGTGTTAATGGGGTGTGCGTTTTTTTTTGTGTGGCGTGTTGAAGGAGAGGTTTTTTTTTTTTTTTTTTTTTTTTTTTTTTTTTTTGTGGTGTGTTAATGGAGTGTGAGGTGTGTTAATGGAGTGTGAGGTGTGTAAATGGAGTGTGCAGTGTTTGTGTGGTGTGTTAGTGGAGTGTGCGGTGTCTGTCTGGTGTGTGCAGTGTCTGTGCGGTGTGTTTGTGGAGTGTAAAGTGCCTAGCGTAGCTTTAACTCTTCCTTATGTCTCCACTTCACATTTCCAGAGAGCAGACATTCAGAGCAGAATCTCCAGAGCCCAGCTGTGTGTCTCTGAAGAGCAACAACTCAATGTTTCAGCCTCCAGAATTCAGCAATAAAAGAATCAGTTCTGATCTGAGGTGAGACATGAACCACATTCTAGTGAGTTTTAGCATGACTCGCCTCAACATGCAGCCTTTTAAATTTTTCTTGAATTTTCTTGTGTGTGTGTGGGGTGTGTTAATGGAATGTGTGTTTTTTTGTGTGGTGTGTTGAAGGAGAGTGTCTTTTTTGTGTGGTGTGTTAATGGAGTGTGCGGTGTTTGTGAGGTGTGTTAGTGGAGTGTGAGGTGTGTAAATGGAGTGTGCAGTGTTTGTGTGGTGTGTTAGTGGAGTATGCGGTGTCTGTGTGGTGTGTGCAGTGTCTGTGTGTTGTGCTTGTGGAGTGTAAAGTGCCTAGCGTAGCTTTAACTCTTCCTTATGTCTCCACTTCACATTTCCAGATGGCAGACATTCAGAGCAGAATCTCCAGAGCCCAGCTGTGTGTCTCTGAAGAGCAACAACTCAATGTTTCAGCCTCCAGAATTCAGCAATGAAAGAATCAGTTCTGATCTGAGGTGAGACATGAACCACATTCTAGTGAGTTTTAGCATGACTCGCCTCAAAAAGCAGCCTTTTTAAATTTTTCTTGAATTTTCTTGTGTGTGTGTGTGTGTGGTTTTAGTGGAGTGTGGTGTGTTTATGGACAAATGTGACACCATTTAAAAGGGAAATTAAGAGACTTTCCAATGGTATAAGATTTATTGCCAAGAAGCATTGTTACAACAAAGAAATAATCTACAAATACACATTTCCTTACTTTTTCTGCTGAGTTTAGTTTATTACAGAGTCCACTACCAGAAACCTCTGCTTTTCAGAGGTAGTTCTAAATCCTCCAGTAATATATTTCAGGCTTTGTTCTTTGTCTACTGAAGTATGATTGTGAGAATATGTAAATGTACTCATTCACTTTTAGTTCCTAATTCCTCTCTTTTGATGTATTTCAGAATGAGTTTTAAATGTTAAAATATTAAGATCAGTTCTAAAGGGAATATGCAAACAGTGAAGTGTTCATTTGTGATTTTTTTTTTTTTTTTTTTGTAACATCCTGTGAACAGTACATTACTGAAGTAAAGATGAGAAACAACATTGGTTCCATTTCTTAGCGCCTTGTGTCAGGCAGGTGATCCACTTTTCTAAATATGAGATATTGGTTTATTGTCTGTAAATACAAATCCTGTTTATTTTCTTAGGTTTAAGCCGTGTTTCTGTGTCAGTAACACATTACCTTCAGTGCTAAAATGATTATTAGTAGATGAAGAAATGGAGAGTAGCTTCTCTTTGGTTGAACTTAGTTGTCAGTAAATTACTTACTTGTATAAACTTATGTTAAAGTCTTGGTCAAGTTTCAGACTCTCTCACACTTACACATTCTGATTCATCAACTCTTTTATTTCTCCTCTAGCTCTAAGAGGGATGTGCTGCTCCAGGATTGTTCCAGGTGTGGAGTGTGTGAGCAGATTCAGACAGATCCAGTCTCTATCACCTGTGGACACACTTTTTGTAGACAGTGCATCAGGAGCCTTAGGGACCAGTCGGTCCACTCAGGAGACTTGACCTGTCCCTGCTGCAGAAGGAGGTTTAAAACAGGCTCTGTTCAGTTTCCACACACGGAGGAGTCCATGGAGCTGGATGAATACAAACCAGTGGATGACGTCCTGCTCAGTGTCTCAGAGAGAAACAAAATCAGCCTGAAGAACAAGTACGAGAGCTTATTTGAGGGATTCAAAACACAAGAGAATAAAATCCTCCTGAACAGGGTTTACACTCAGCTCTACATCATCGAGGGAGAGATGGAAGGAGTGAATGAAGAACATGAAGTTTTACAGATTGAGAACAAACCCTGGAAACAAAACCTGCCAGATACACCAATAAACTGTTTAGACATATTTAACCCTGTACAGTGTACGATGGGAGAAATGGAAGAAGACGACACCAGAGCTGTGATGGATGAAGATGTGAGATGTGAAGAAGGAGAAGATAAAGGTCCACAAGTGGAAAAACTTAAAAGCGTTCTCACTAAAGGCATTGCTGGCATTGGAAAAACTGTCTCTGTGCAGAAGTTCATTCTGGACTGGGCTGAAGGAAAAGCCAATCAGGATATAGAGGTCATGTTTGTGCTGCCATTCCGAGAGCTGAACCTGGTTAAAAACAAACAGTACAGTCTTCATGGACTTCTGTGTGACCTCCATCCTGAGCTCCGAGGTCTGGACACAAAGGAATATGACGTGTGTAAAACTGTGTTCATATTTGACGGCCTCGATGAAAGCAGAATTCCACTGAAGTTCTCAGAGTGTGAGAAATTGTCAGACGTGACCAAGGTGTCTTCAGTGGACGTGTTGATGACAAACCTCATCAAAGGAGACCTGCTTCCCTCTGCTCACATCTGGATAACCTCCAGACCAGCAGCAGCCAATCAGATCCCCTCTCAGTACATCAGCCGTGTGACAGAAATTCAGGGATTCAGTGATCCACAGAAGGAGGAGTACTTCAGGAAGAGGATTAGTGACCAACACCAAGCCAACAGTGTCATCTCCCACATTAAGACATCGAGGAGTCTCCACATCATGTGCCACATTCCAGTCTTCTGCTGGATCTCAGCAACTGTGCTTCAGCGAATCATGAAGCAAGGGACCACAGAAATCCCTAAAACTCTGACTGCAATGTACTCACAATTCCTGTGCACTCAGACAATCATGAGGAAGGAGAAGTATGAGGAGGAAGATGAGAGAGGAACTCTACAGGAACTCCTGAGGTCCAACAGGAACATGTTTCTGAAACTGTCTAAACTGGCTTTCAAACAGCTGATGAAGGGCAATGTGATGTTCTATGAAGACGACCTGAGAGAGTGTGGGATTGATGTCACTGAGGCCTCAGTGTACTCTGGGATTTGCACTGAGATCTTTAGGGAGGAGTCTGTGCTTTACCAGAGGAAGGTTTACTGCTTTGTGCATCTGAGCTTTCAGGAGTTCCTGGCTGCTTTCTATGTGTTTCACTGCTGTGTGAACAACAAGAGGAAGAAACTGAAGTTTCTGAACCTGAAAAACATGAAGTGGTTTCACAGGGTTTCATTGGACGAGCTGCTGAAGGGAGCTGTGCGTACAGCTTTAGAGAGTAAGACTGGACACCTGGATCTGTTTCTCCGTTTTCTGTTGGGCATCTCTCTGGAGTCCAATCAACAACTCCTGCAGGACCTACTGACACACACAGTGAGCAGCTCTGAGAGCATCAAGGAAACTGTTCAGTACATCAAACGCATAATACAAACAGAGGATCTTCCTTCTGACAGATCTATCAACCTGTTCCTCTGTCTCACTGAAATGAATCATTCCTCTTTATCCAGTAAAATCCAGGAGTATCTCAAATCCAAGAATCAATCAAATGAGAGACTGTCTGCTGATGAGTGTTTAGCGATAGCCTACATGCTCGTGAACTCAGACGAAGTGCTGGATGAACTGGACTTGAGGAAGTACAAAACCACTGAGCAGGGTTTTTGGAGTCTGATCCCAGCTGTGAGCAACTGCAGAAAGGCAGTGTGAGTGTTGTTTCTATATGTTTTTTTTATATATTTTTTTTTTACAGTCAGTAGAAGTTCCTCACTGTGTGTATAATTAGGATGTGATAAATAAAGTGAATGAGACATTACAGAACAGGTGGAGTTTGATGAACATGGATAAGACTGATGTCTTTCTCTTGTTTTCTCTCACTCACACTGTATCTCACACAAAT
This sequence comes from Hoplias malabaricus, assembly GCF_029633855.1. Taxonomy (NCBI): domain Eukaryota; kingdom Metazoa; phylum Chordata; class Actinopteri; order Characiformes; family Erythrinidae; genus Hoplias; species Hoplias malabaricus. Next base: position 79,731,815 of record NC_089801.1, read on the forward strand.
CCCCCAAGTTTATAAAAGCAGCAAATCTGATTTTTTAATCCTGTGAGGCTGAATTCCAAGGAGTGTTCAGACTTGTAGTTCAGTTTCCTTGGGTTGGACCAAATATGTAAATTCATACATTGTTATATCTTAGTCCTGGTTTGGTCCTGAACCAAATATGTATTTTAAAAAAAGCGATGCATGTATGACATTAGTTTTCTCGTCTGAACAATGCCCCACACTGAGCTTAATGCACTTCTTGGGGCTGTGTACCTGGTGGTATTTTTCAACTGGAAACACAACAAGACGTGGTTAAATGGATAATGGAGTCAAAAACAGCACCTGAAATTCCTCCACTGCACAGAATAAAGAAGGAGTTGCTGTTTGTTTTTGTGAGCACCAGTGTCAAAAGTAAGCGTTCACATTTGCTCTAACAAACCAAACTAACAGACAATTCCTCACCTTCACGTTTTTTTACTGTATTATACGCTGTGTTTACATTGTGTTGCAGATTGTCTGGCTGTAAGCCGACCATGAATTCCTGTGAAACTCTCAGCTCTGTTCTGAAATCACCAAACTCACCCCTGAAAGAGCTGGAGTTCAGTGAGACTGAGCTGCAGGATTCGGGAGTGAAGCTGATCTCTGAGGCACTGAAGAGTTCAAACTGTAAACTGGAGACACTCAGGTGAGATTTTGGATGAATGTCCATGTGGATAATGAGTGTATTCTCCTGCTCTGATTGGCTGTAGTTTGCCCTCAAAAAGCATTCAGTGATTTTACTATATTCTATTTGTAAACTGACATTTATTCCCAAAAGAAAACATTATTCTCACGCAGAGACAGAGAACCATTCCTGCAGAGCAGAAATCAGAGAAACGGCATTTTACCAGTGATGATAATAATAACAATTTACAGCATTGTAGCGCAGCAGGTTGGTGTCGCAGTCACACAGCTCCAGGGACCTGGAGGTTGTGGGTCCAAGTCCCGCTCCTAGTGACTCTCTGTGAGGAGTGTGGTGTGTTCTCCCTGTGTCCACGTTCCAAAAACACACGTTAGTAGGTGGATTGGTGACTGTAGATGCGAGTGTGTGAGTGTGTGTCTCCCTGTGAAGGACTGGTGCCCCCTCCAGGGTGTGTTCCTGCCTTGCACCCAGTGATTCCGGGTAGGTTCCAGACCAACTGCGACCCTGAACTGGATAAGGGTTACAGACAATGAATGAATGAACAATAATAAAAATAATACTTGCTGCATTTCATAAAATCTATGATGATGATAAACATGTGACGTGTTCTACATTCCTTAAATGCATTGAGAAAAGGAAAAAGGGAGACAAGGTTTTCCTTGATTATTCATTCATTCATTCATTATCTGTAACTGCGTATCCAGTTTTTGACACATTTCTTCACAGGCCTAACACGGTCAGTGCTCCATTTGCAGTTCTCTAAAAAGCTGTGATAGAGCACAACACCATAGTTTATCTGTGAAAGGAAAATGGAAATGTGCTACAACCCACTGAAGATGTTAACAGAGTTAGTAAAGTAATTACATTAATGCTGTTGTGAACAGAGGGACTACTACGACTACATAAGGCACGACAGAAGACGATCAGTTCAAGGAAGTACTAGAGACTAGAACCTGGGCTAAAGTGAGACTAAGACCAGTCACTCACTCCCCTGCTCTTGTGTGTGTATTCTCCTGCTCCAGCCGACTGTAGTTTACTCTCGCTCTGTTTCTGTTTGTGAAAGAAGAGTGAAGAGTGTTTAGTTTGGAGTGAATGTGGAAATAGAACGTAAATAGCACTAAAATATTCAGAACAAATGTTCAGATTGAGCTCATAATGTACACACTCCTGAATAATTAATATTGGAGAAATACTGATGTATGAAAATCTCATAATTCCTGATTCACATGAGTCTAAATTTCACATTCTCTATTTTAACTTCACTTTCTCCTGTATTTACTTTACCTTGCAGACTCACAGACTGTAAATTCACCCTGAATTCCTATGAAAGTCTCTGCTCTGCTCTGAACACACCAAACTCACCCCTGAAAGAGCCGGACCTCAGTCAGACTGACCTGCAGGATTCAGGAGTGAAGCTGGTCTCTGAGGGATGGAGGAGTTCACACTGTACACTGGAGATAATCAGGTGAGATTTCTGTGATTTCATTCCTGAACGATTCAGCTTTGAAGAAACAGTAAACTATGCTCTGTTTATAAAGAGAACTTTTAATAAAGACGTGTCTTTGATTTGGGCAGAAATTAACTAAGTGTTTGATATTCAGAATGATTCATGGGGCAGGTAATGGCTACTAAACTGTTTATGAGTTAGAAGGTTTTACATTAACAGCTGAGTGTATATATTAATAATGTTTATGTAGATATAGCATTTTTAATGTTCTGTGATATTCTTTTCTGATGTCAAAATATTAGTTTTGTTAAGGTGTTTTAAATGTTTTTCTTTCTAAAGAGCTCTGTTTATATTGTTTTGGCTCAGATAAAAGAATATCTCATATCAACTAAACTCCCTCAAGCATTAACCATGACAGAGGAGAAAAATCAGAGGCTACGATGCAACACTTTTTAAACTTTATTTATAACAAGCACAATTCAATATATAAGTAAATAAATGGTATGTCAGACGTTCAGACCTTACATGAGCCAGAGACACGTTAGAGCAGCCTCTGTGTTGACATCGAAATAGAAAAAGCGCAGTACACACACAAAATACTTGCTTGTGATTCAGTTCTCTCTCTCAGGATGCTTCTTTATTTCGACTTGTTTTAAATAACAGTCATTATCCAGAACATCACAGCAAAGCACAGGTTGTGAAAACAGCATCTAATCCTTCATTGTCTGTAAGCGCTTATCCAGTTCAGGGTCATGGTGGGTCCAGAGCCTACCTGCAATTATTGGGCGCAAAGCAGGAACACACCCTGGAGCCAGTCCTTTACAGGGCAACACACACACACCCACACCTACGGACACTTTTGAGTAAGAACACACCACACTCCTCACAGTCACCCGTAGCAGGACTCGAACCCACATCCTCCAAGTCCCTGAAGCTGTGGGAATGCAACACTACCTACTGTGCCGCCCTTGAGAGTCAGCTGTAGCCGAGATGTTACTGTCCTGTCCCTATGTGTCCCGTCACAATAATACTGGAAGTATATCACAGCGGCCACTGTGCCAGTACACCCAGCAGAACAGCGGCTATTGTGCCGGTACACCCAGCAGAACAGCGGCTATTGTGCCGGTACACACAGTAGAACAGCGTATCCTGTGCTGGTACACCAAGTAAACAGCGGTTACTGTGCCGGTACACCCAGCAGAACAGTGGCTACTGTGCCGGTACACACAGCAGAACAGCAGGTTTTACCTTAATTAAATATAGGATGTGTTTGTGTGTTAAAGTGTTGTGATTTTTATTGTACATGGCGTAACCAATTACCACGAAAATCATCCATGGTCCAAAATATCTAATATTTAACACTTTATTTTCCTGTAGTCATAAAAAAGTGCATTTTCTAATTTAGCCGCTGTTCTGCAGTGTGTACCGGCACAGGAATCGCTGTGACATACAAACTGGATTCCAAAAAGGTTGGGACACTAAACAAATTGTGAATAAAAACTGAATGCAATGATGTGGAGATGGCAAATGGCAATATTTTATTCATAATAGAACATAGATGACAGCTCAAAAGTTTAATCTGAGTAAATGTAACATTTTAAAGGAAAAATATGTTGATTCAAAATTTCACAGTGTCAACAAATCCCAAAAAAGTTGGGACAAACTGGAAAAAGGAAATTGAGCATATAACGAACATCTGGAATACCAATTAACACTAATTCAGTCAATTGACAACATGATTGGGTATAAAAAGAGCTTCTCAGAGTGTCAGTGTCTCTCTGAAGCCAAGATGGTAAGTGGATCACCAATTCCACCATTGTTGCGCAGAAAGATAGTGCAGCAATACCAGAATGGTGTTACCCAGCGTAAAATAGCAAAGACTTTTAAGTTATCATCATCAACCGTGCATAACATCATCAAAAGATTCAGAGAATCTGGAACAATTGCTGTGCGTAAGGGTCAAGGCCGTAAAACTCTACTGGATGCTCATGATCTCTGGACCCTTAAACATCACTGCACCTCAAACAGGAATGCCACTGTCAAGGAAATAACAGGATGGGCTCAGGAATACTTCCAGAAAGCATTGTCAGTGAACACAATCCACCATGCCATCCGCCGTTGCCAGCTGAAACTCTACAGTGCAAAGAGGAAGCCATTTCTAAGCAAGCTCCACAAGCTCAGACATTTCCACTGGGACAGGGGGCTTTTAAAATGGAGTGTGGCAAAATGGAAGACAGTTCTGTGGTCAGATGAGTCACGATTTGGAGTTCTTTATGGAACACTGGGACTCCATGTCATCCGGACCAGAGAGGACAAGGATAACCCAAGTTGTTATCAACGCTCCGTTCAGAAGCCTGCATCACTGATGGTATGGGGCTGCATGAGTGCTTGTGGCATGGGCAGCTTGCATGTCTGGAAAGGCACCATTAATGCAGAGAACTACGTTCAGGTTCTTGAACAACATATGCTCCCATCTAGACGTCATCTCTTTCAGTGAAGACCCTGCATTTCTCAACAAGATAATGCCAGACCACATTCTGCAGCAATCACAACATCATGACTACTTAGGAGAAGGATCCAGGTACTGAAATGGCCAGCCTACAGTCCAGATCTTTCACCTGTAGAGAACATTTGGCGCATCATAAAGAGGAAGGTGCGACAAAGAAGGCCCAAGACGATTGAACAGTTAGAAGCCTGTATTAGACATGAATGGGAGAGCATTCCTATTTCTAAACTTGAGAAACTGGTCTCCTCTGTCCCCAGACGTCTGTTGAGTGTTGTAAGAAGAAGGGGGTGATGCCACACAGGGGTAAAAAAATGGCCTTATCCCAACTTTTTTGGGATTTGCTGACGCCATGAAATTTTGAAACACATTTTTCCTTTAAAATGTTACACTTACTCAAATTAAACTTTTGATCTGTCATCTATGTTCTATTACGAATAACATATTGACATTTGCCATCTCCACATCATTGCATTCAGTTTTTATTCACAATTTGTTCAGTGTCCCAACTTTTTTGGAATCCGGTTTGTATTTCCAGTATTAGTGTGACGAGACAAAAAGGGGACAGCACAGTAACATCTCGGCTACAGCTCCTACTGGAGCCCTTAGAGCATCTAATACTGTTAAAAATGTCTTTATTTTGGAAAAAATAGTGAAAAAGCTATAGATTTAAATGTTAAAAAATTTATTTAAAAACCCATTTGATACATTCAGAGAATCATCTCATGTCCCCTCCCTTTTTGTTGGTGACCCACTGGGGTTTCAGAACAGCGAAAGGACAGTGGTCTCTGTCCCAAACTCTAGAAACACACAGAGACAAGGAAACAGGAAAACAATGTCACACTTTCTCTCAGTTGCTTTGGGTAATAACTTGCCTCATCTATCCTCTCAGTCCTGTATTTCATTTGGAACACTTCTATGTATTGGTGCTGCTCTCTGTCTTCCTGTTACCCTCTCACTACTCCACCACCCATTCTTACTCCTCCTCCTCTGTTACCGCCTCACTAATCCACCACCCATTCTTACTCTTCCTCCTCTTTGGTGAAGTGACAGTTTTCGGTTCGTTGTTGTGTCCAGGTTCAGAAACTAGTGATTCTTTCAGTGAAGCTCTGTTAATGTATTTGACAGTGTCCACACTCATGAGTAGCTCCTGTCCCCAAACCTGACAGGACGTGTCATTGGTCGATGTGAGATGTGATGAACTCTCCATTCATTAATGAAGACCCATAACAGGCCATTTGTCCATTTACAGATATCACAACAACATAATATCAGTCATATTTATGGGATATAGAGTCTGTGGCTGTTAATGTGAATCTGTTAAGTGTTGTAACTGTGGACAATGGTACTTTAATAATATTTACATAAATGTACTGAACTAGTTATAAACTGCAGCCTCCTGAACAAATGAGGAGTGGTAAGGAGATGTTCACAAGCTGTTTTTAAAACAATAATAATCATGTGACAGTTGGTCTAAAGCCATTGAGAAACCATTGATAACATTTACCACAGTAACACTGTGCTACACTGGCTTTGTTTATTAGAGCCCAGGCGTGAGTGTGGGCGTGATCTCTCTGTGTCTGTGTGGAGCGTGATCTCTCTGTGTCTGTGTGGAGCGTGATCTCTCTGTGTCTGTGTGGAGCATAATCTCTCTGTGTCTGTGTGGAGCGTGATCTCTCTGTGTCTGTGTGGAGCGTGATCTCTCTGTGTCTGTGTGGAGCATAATCTCTCTGTGTCTGTGTGGGGTGTTCTGGGTTCCTCTCACAGTCCAAAACACACGTTGGTGGATTGACTGTGTGACACTGTCCATAGGTTTGTGTGTGTGTGAGTGACTGGGTGAGTGTGTGATACTGGGTCCAAGGTGTGTTCTTGCCTTTCACCCAATGATTCCAGTTAGGCTTCAGTCCCCACTGTGAGCTGGCTTGGGATGAAGTGGTTAGAGGATGAATTACTTAATTTACTCATACATTCATTGGCTATTTCAATGAGTTTTCAACCGAGTTGTAGTTATTTTTCATTGAGACTAGTCCTCAACACTCTCTTCATTTGACTGCAACTCTCTCTTCCCCTGTTTCTGCCTCCTGAAGTTGGAGGGAGTTTAAAGAGAGTTTAATTTTGGGGGTGAAAGTTCATGTGGAGAAGAGAATACAAACAGTGCTGAAAATATTCAGAAAAATGTTCAGACTGAGTCTGTTATTAATGCCCCTCTGAATAATGTAAATAATGGAAAGTATTATTTTACTCATTAATCTCATTAAACTGATTCTGAGTCTGAAATCCACATTCTGTTTGAACTGTGCTGTATTTACTTTGCTTTGCAGACTGAATGTGTATAAACTCACCATGAATTCCTGTGAAATTCACTTCTCTGCTCTGAAATCACCAAATTCCTACATGAAAGAGCTGGACCTCAGTCGCACTGAGCTGCAGGAATCAGAAGAGAAGCTGATCTCTGACCGACTGAAGAGTTCAAACAGTAAAGTGGAGATACTCAGGTAAGACAAGCTTTAAGCTTATCTTTTAATTTCTGGCAGAAATGTTTGAAATATCAGATTGTGGAGGTCTGACGGCGTGGCTCTGCTGCTTCAGCTTCATGATTCACTTTATATTTTACACACAACACATGTTCGTTATGTTCTTGTATTATTTATATCACATTCTGTAGGGCAATTTACTGAATGTGTCTTATCAAACCACACTCTCTTACTCTGTCAAAGAAAAGGGTGATAATGTTCATATGTGTTTAGTTGTATAATTAATTAATTCTGTATATATACTTGATCTGCAGTACCAAAAAAAAGAATTTTATTGTGGATAGAGAAAAGGAAAGGAATAAAAGGAAGTTTTTTCCAATTTAAAAATTTTATTTTTTCTCGTGTTAACATTGGTAGCAGGGGAAGGTTAGCAATTACAGAGTCCCACTGTCATTTGAAGAAGGAAAACCTTATGAAAGTTGGAAGAATGAAGTCGCTATTTGCACCAGAGTTACGGAACTTGAAAAAAGTAAACAAGTGCTTGTCGTGGCTGTGGCGCTGTTGGGAAGAGCAAGAGAAACTGTGATGGAAATATCGCTAGAAGATTTGACAAGGGCATGGGCACTTGTGAAACTTAATATTTAAGAGTTATTTATCATAACTTAAGAGTTATTTATCAAAGAAGAAAACGACAGAATATACGAAGCTTATTTAAGCTTTAACCGGATTATGAGAGACAGCAGTGTCTCCATGACAGACTATTTAATTGATTTAGAACAGCGATACTCACGGATGCGTAAATATGAAATGGAGCTTCCCGATGCAGTAATAGCATTGAAGCTGCTAGACACAGCGTGCTTGGATGTGAAAAACTGAGTTAGTTTTGACAACATGTGCAGATTTGACTTATGTATCAATGAAATCAGCACTCAAGGATATTTGGAGGAAAATCTTCTGCATATGTAACACGAATCTGCATATGTAACAGAACAAAGGTGAAAGAGGTGTAAACCATGATCCCAAAATGATCAGCAGAAGACACCACTGCCTGGCACTAATCCCCTGGATAGGTATGGTCGCAGATCAAAATGTGCCATTTGTCAAGGCACATTCCATTGGGCTAAGGACAGTCCACACAGAGGTGAACAAGTCAAACAGACTGGAGATTACAAAAGTAATGATGTAGAGGAGTGCAACATCGCTCTGTATACAAAAGAGATGCCCACAGAAGCAGAAATTTTTATGACAGAATGCTTTGGTTCTGCAATAATAGACACAGCATGCACAAGAACCGTTTGTGGACAGAATTGGCTAGATAGCTACACCACTGAACTAAGCCAAAATGAGAAAAGGAATCTGAGGAAGACAGAAACACTCAGTCACAGACCCTTTAGATTAGGGGATAGAAAAGTGGTGTACTCCACCAGAAGGTAAAAAATTCCTGCAAGAATTGGACAAACAAAGTGTCATATAGAAACTGAAGTTGTCACAGTAAAGATCTTTGAGTAAAACGTCCACGAAAAAAGGAAGGCAAAGTGCTGGATATGGAAAATAACAATGCAATGATTTACAATCAACCTGAGAAGCTTAACTTTACAAGCTCTGGCCATTACTGTGTGAACATTATGGACAGTGGAGAGAAAAATATTCAGAGTGATGACCATGTATTGATAACGGCTGAAAATATCACTTCAAAGGAACAAAATGAACTAGAAAGCAAGTGTGATGAAGAAATACTGAATCTCCAAAAAAATGAACTCGGCAGCAAAATACAAAGTCTTGGTGAAGCTTCATAGACAGTTTGGTCATGCTTCTGCTGACAGAGTGCAGAGGCTTCTGACTAGCTCAGGCAATAAAGATGCAGAATGTAGCATGATTTTGCAGAAATTAGCAAATGTGAAATGTGTCAGAGATATAGTAAGACTAAACCCAAGCCTGCAGTTGGACTACCTCTGGCATCTCAGTTCAATGAAACTATGGCAGTAGATCTGCATGAACTTGTACCAGGTGTGTGGTATCTTCACATTATTGACCAGTTCACATGATTTAGTGCGGGCAGCATCCTGATCACAAAGAAATCCTCTGAAATAGTGAAACACTTTACCCATGTCTGGATAAGTGTGCATGGTCCACCTCAGAAACTGTTTAGTGACAATGGAGGAGAATTCAACAATGATGAGGTGAGAGATATGGCAGAAAACTTCAACATAGAAATAAAGACAACAGCTGTGTACAGTCCATGGAGCAATGAAAGGCACAACCAAACACTTACTGAGATCATAATGAAAGTGAAGTCAAATAACAATTGTGACTAGGACACAGCATTAGACTGGGCTCTTATGGCAAAGGACACGTTATAAAATGTCCATGGCTACAGTCCTTACTAGTTAGTGTTTGTCCAGAATCCTAACCTGCCTTCTGTACTAACAGACAAGACCCCAGCTTTAGAGGGCACTACAAAAAGTGAATGGCTGGCAAAACACATTTCTGCTTTACATGCATCACCAAAGGCTTTTACAGAAACGGAATGTTCAGAAAGAATAAGGAGAGCACTGCGGAAACAACTATGTCAAACAGATGAGAAGTATGAAATGGATGATAAAGTGTACTACAAATGAGTGGAAAGGACCAGGAGTTGTCATTGGTCAAGATGTTGCAGTGGTGTTTGTTAGACATGTAGTAGGGTACATCACCTCAGACTAAGGAAAGCAAATATGGAATGCGAGGATCAACATGTCATATGCAGAAAAGGACACAAACATTGTGCACAGACAGGAGATGACAGACAATACTGACAATAACATAGACAAATCAGAAACTGTAATAGAGATGCAGCAGAGTGTGATGCAAATTGGACACAAAGGAGCAAATAGTACAGAATGAAGCAGCACAACACACAAATGACAACATAGAGACACATGGTAGTACAAAGCAGAGAACTGAAGTCTGGCTAAAAACAGGACATGTTCTGAAATACAGAGATAGAACCAGTGGGATTTTACACACAGCAAAAGTCCTAGGACGTGCAGCAAAGCTATGGGGAAATACAGAAACGGGTACAACTTGCAGTTCTTAGAGCCCACCAATGTTGCGGGCACTACAGATTCACTTGACATATCCAATTTAGTGGACCTTCAGATAGAACCTATTGTTACTGATATCAACACTAAAGAAATCCGTGGGGATGTATGAGCAACAAATGATTTATCATTTGTAGAGCTGTCACGATCATGAAATTTTAAGTGACGATTATTTGTCATACAACTAATTGCGATTTAATTACTTTATTTTAAAATTAACTATTTAATTGTCTGCTTGTTTTTTTTTTACACCCCCAGTATTTTAATAGGCCTGTATGCTTAATGATAACATAATGTACACACACGATTATGGTAAAGAACATCAGTTTATTGAACAGTTTATTCATAAATATATGTAAAGATATTTGCCCCTTGTCCTGTTTTTAATTAAAATTGTATGTTTGAAAACAATATTTGCAAATTCTCAAAATAAGCAAAACAAATCTAATGTACTAAGGCTTAAGCATCTGCCTTTTACTACTGACGTTGTCACAAAGCAGCTTCACATAGTATCAGAACAGAACATTTAAATCAAAGCCCAATGTGAGCAAGCCGAAGGTGACAGTGGCAAGGAAAAGCTCCCTCAAGGCTGGATGAAGAAAACTTGGGAGGAACCAAGACTCACAAAGGGGATCCATCCTCCTCTGATTCCTGATAAGGAATTTCTTAACTTAGCGATGTTCCGAAGATGTAGGAAAGCTGTTTTTGTAATGTTACCTATATGCTGATCAAATGATAGATCTGAATCAATTATAACACCCAAATTATTAGCTGATAAGCTAGGGAGAATAGGGAAGTCAAAATTATGTATCAAGTCTGATACCATATTTATAGCAGGTTTTGGACTTAGAAGGAGAACCTCGGTTTTGCCGCTGTTTAGCAGAAGGAAATTGCATGACATCCAATGCTTCACTTCTTTAACACAGTCCTCCATTTTCTTTAGTGTTGGTTTATCTTCTGGTTTGGCTGATATGTATAACTGTGTGTCATCTGTGTAACTGTGGAAGGTAATGCCATGCCTGCTAATAACTCTGCCCAGTGGCAGCATGTATAATATGAATAATAAAGGTCCTAAAATGGAGCCTTGGGGAATTCTCATTTTTGTATGAATAGAAGAAACATTATTTACTTTTACAAACTGGTAGCGATCTGTGAGGTAAGACTTAAAGCATGAGAGGGTTACTCCAACCTGTTTTTTAGTCTTTCTAGCAGAATAGTATGATCAATTGTATCAAAAGCTGCACTGAGGTTGAGTAGAACTAGCATGAATACGCAGCCTCGATCAGAGGCGAAAAGAAGGTCATTTGTTATCTTAACTAAAGCCATGTCGGTGCTATGGTGTGGCCTAAAACCAGATTGAAAGTTTTCATATATGTTATTCTTATGCAAGTATTAGTTGTTGGGCCACAACTTTTTCTAAGATTATGAAGGGAAGGTTAGAGATAGGTCTGTAATTGGATAGTACACTAGGATCAAGATTCTGTTTTTTGATCAGGGGTTTAATAACTGCTAGTTTAAATGCTTTGGGTATGTGACCCAGTCTAAGGGATGACTGTTTATGACTGTTAAAAGGGGATTGATTATGACTGGTAGTACTACTTTAAATAGTTTTGTTGGTATTGCATCAAGTATGCAGGTCGTACAATTTGACGAGTAGATGATTTTCTCCAATTATAGCTGTGGTAGTGGGTCAAAGTCCTCTAGTCTTTCTTCTATGTTTTGTTCTATATCATCCACACCAGATGACAGACATTTATTGTTTGTCTAATATTTTCAATTTTGTTGTTAAAAATGTCCATAAAAGCATTGCTGGAGTGAATGGCTAGGATCTGTGGATCAGTAGCTGCCTGATTTGTTTAGAGATTAGTGCTCTAGGATTGTCTTTATTATTTTCTTTTCTTTTTTTTAATATTTTATTTTCGAAATCACATAAAATAAAACACAGAAATTAAAGACAGATACACTTGAAAAAATTTACAAACACAGACCTAACTAAATTAGAACACGTACACACCTGTACGCCACCATAATAAACTAAATAGAAAAATTAATTTAAGAAAATAAAATAAAAAAGAAAATAAAAAGAAAATGTTTAGGCTGTCTAAGGAGTTATAGATAAGTTAACAAGTAATACATCCACATAGTGTATAATTCAAGGCAGGGCTGATGTTGGCTGGGCCCGCTCCAAATAGTTCAGAACCTGTCCCCACACGCTACAAAAGCGTTTTTGGTGCTTTTATAGATTATTTGCAATATATCTGATCCATTTGTATTATAAATAACATCTCATTTAACCATTTCTTAAAGCATGGCTCAACTGGTGATTTCCATGATAATAGTATAACTTTTTTTGGCTGCAACCATACCCGCCAATAAGGCTTGCTGCTGTGCAGATAAAACTATCGAAATAGCCAAAAATAGCCAGTTTATAATCTGGAGGAATACCCACTTCAAATGCCTCTGAGAAACAGTTGAAGATGCTAGACCAATAATCATGTAACATACGGCAGGACCATATTAAGTGAGATCCTTCTGAAGTATGGCATCTATCACACATAGGGGAAACAGAAGCATAGATTTTGTTCAGCTTAGTTTTAGAAAAATAAAACCTATGTAATATTTTAAACTGAATGAGTCTATACCTGGAATTAATTGAGCAACGATGAATACTGGATAAGCTCTTCTCCCACATATCATCCGTGACTGCAGCCCCCAACTCTTTAGCCCAACTATCCTTAAAGGAATTGGTATTACATGATGATGATAATACAGAAATGAAACTAGACAACAAATGTCTGGTGTCAGGAGGGGACGTGAGCAAGTCATAAATAATGTTCTTTTGGTTCAGTTAAAAAAGATATGTTTTTTTTAACATAGTGCCTAAGCTGCAAATATCGAAAAAAGTGGGAAGAAGGAAGATTAAATCTTGATTTAAGCTGGGCAAAAGAAACAAAACTGTTGTCTATATAAAAATCTTTAATGCACAATAAACCCTTATCTCTCCAGGTAGCAAACACCTTATCTGACTGAGCTGGAACAAAAAAATGGTTGCATGTTAAAGGAGTATGTGTAGAAACTGGAAGCAAGGAGAGAAACCTTTTCATTTGATTCAAAATCTTTAAAGAGTTTCTGATAAAATTATTGCCAAATGTTTTGATGGAAGGACTTGTCATAGAGAATAGCAAGACCGGTAATGAAGTTTTTGTTAGAGACTGGGTCTCTATTCTTAGCCACAGTGGAGTCTTCTCAGAAATTGAATTGTCTATAGCTCCCTTCTGCCAGCAAGTGAGAACCCTTGCATTGGCTGCCCAATAATACTGTTTAAACACCGGTAGACCTAACCCTCTAAGTGCTGTATGACGTTGTAAATGTCTTCTTGCTATACGGGGAGGTTTATAGGCCCAAACAAAAGCACAGATAATTGAGTCTAGTTGTTTAAAAAAGGCTGAGGGGAGGCAAATAGGTATGTTTTGGAATAAATATAGAAAACGTGGTAAAATCACCATTTTAATAGCATTGATACGTCCAGTCACCGAAAGGGGAAGCAACTTCCAGCTCTCAATATTTGCTTTTAATTTGTCAATCATATACAGAAAATTCAATTTAAAAAGATGTTTTGGATTTTTTGGAATTTTAAGACCTAAATATGTGAAATGATCCTCAACTATTTTAAATAGCAAAGAATTAAAAAAAGTAGGACTAAGGTTATTGGTAATATTTATGAATTCACTTTTGGTCCAGTTAATTGAGTAACCCGAAAGTTTACTAAAAGCTTAAAGCTTCTATATAATTTAATAAATTAGGCACAGACAGCACCGGATTGGATATAAATACCGACAAATAATCTGCATACAGATTCACGAGGCTCTCAACATCACCAGATTTAATACCATGTATATGTGGATGATTTCTAATCTCTATTGCCAATGGCTCAAGTGCTAAAACAAAAAGAAGGGGAGACAACGGGTCCCCCTGACGAACCCCTCGACGTAGGTCTAATGGACTAGAACACTCTCCGTTAGTGAACACTACTGATGTTGGACAAAGATAAAGCATCTTAACCAATGTACTAAAAAAGTCACCAAATCCAAATCTTCTGAGCACCTCAAACATATATGGCCATTCTAATTGATCAAAAGCTTTCTGAGCATCCAAAGATATAATGGCGGCCTCTTTATCTTTTAGTTTGAGTATAAAATGTTAAGAAGTAGGCGTTTATTGGCAAATGAGAATTTACCTGGTATAAAACCGGTCTGATCTGTATGAATTATTTTGGAGATATGCTTTCCCAGTCTAATCGATAATACCTTGGTCAACACTTTTTGATCGAAATTCAAGAGAGCTATTGGCTTATAAGAGGCAGGGTCAGACTCCAACTTTCCTTTTTTTAATAATACAATAATGTTTGCTTCATACAGAGATTTAGGGAACTTAGCATTCCTAATAGAGTCATCCACAGCATAGAGGGGATGAGTTTTCTACTAAAAGCTTTGTAGAATTCGCACCCAAATCCGTCCGGACCAGGACTTTTGCCTGATGGGAAAGCCTGGATAGCCTCTAAAAGATCAGTTTCTGATATCGGAGCATCTAATTCTTCTTTGCAAGACTCAGGCAATTGTGGTATTGTCAGATTATCAAAAAACTGGTTAAAATCTGCCTCAGTGACAAAAAGAGAAGAAGAATATAGGTCAGAGTAGAACTCCCTAAAGCTACTGTTTATTATCACCAGAACTTGAAATAATTTTGTGAATGGCTTGCTTGGATTGTATCCCTTTTAACTGTCTGGACAATAATCTTTCAGGCTTATCCCCCAATTCAAAATATATATATTTTAGTTTAAGCAAATAGATTTCCACACACTGGCTGAGAATTAAATTGTATTCATATTTTAATTTAAAAATTTGATTATAAATTGATTGTGCAAGAGAAGATCTGTATGTTTTTTCAAGTGCCGTAAGTTCCGTTTGAATTTCCAATAATCTAATGTTGTTGAATTTCTTTTTTTGTGCTTCAAATGAAATATGACCTCTCATGACTACCTTCAGAGTCTCCCAAATAGTACAGTCTGAAACCTCACCATTATCATTTATCTCCAAGAATTCATTGAGCTTTGCATTAATATATTCATTAAATAGTGGATCTTTAAGCAAAAGAGGGTTAAAGCGCCATCTATATTTTTGTTTGGCCATATTACATTGGAGTTGAAGAGTGACTGGACAGTGATTTAAAATCAAAATATTATGGTACTTGGTGTCTTCGATGTTACCAATAAGTTCAGAATTTACCAAGAAATAATCAATCCTAGTAAATTATTTGTGTACATGAGAGTAAAATGAAAAATCTTTGTGAGTGGGATGCTGCAGCCTCCAAATATCTACCATATTTCTAGACTTAATCAACTGGTTCAAAACATTGACAGACATTAGTGAAGATGGTGGACTCTGAGAAAGTCTGTCCATAGAGGAGTCCAAGTAACAGTTGAAATCCCATTATGATGGGAGGTCCATTATGATGTTCCTAAAATTATCTACTGGGAAAGCATCAAACAATCTATGAAAAAAATCAGGAGCATCAAAATTAGGGCCATATACATTAACCAAAGCTAAGGGAAAAGAGTTCATATGGCCAGAGACTATAGCCCTGTGGGTCCGCCTCCATAGTTTCTAAGTGAAATGGTATATTTTTACGAAAAAGAATAGCAACGCCTTAAAAGTAAATGGAGCTTGGTAAACCTGGGATACCCAGCCAAAATTATATCAGCCTTGAGAGACTTTAGATGTGAGAAAACCCTACCTCTTTTAACAGGGTGACCCATCCCCTTAACATTCCAAGACACAAAGGTGACCCCCGCTCCATCATTATGAACTACAGACATCTAAGTTTGAAGATAGAGGGGAAAAAAAAGTATAGTGACAGCCTGGAGAGAGAGGGAAAAAAAAAAGTTCCACTAACCACATATGTCATCCCACCCAAACTCAGTAAGCATCTACAAGAGAGAAGCACTGTATTTATCCTTATAGACAGGAACACTAAGCGCACAGAGATAACAATGTATCTGTGGTATATACTACTACTAAATTACACCACCTAATGAGCATCTCCGCACTTTGTTTGAATATGTACACAATGTAATACCATCTGCAATGAACAAGGAAAACAAAAACCAATTGTTAAAGAACTAGCTGCTGAAACACACCAGAAGCTATAAAGTATCAACAACACCCATTCAAACTTGTTTAAGCTCGGATTCCACAAATTTCGCCGCTTCAGAAGGGGATGTGAAGCTCCTGAGCTGACCTTCAGGACGAACACAGAGTTTTGCGGGAAAGCGGAGCATGTGTGACACCTTTAGCGCACGCAGCGCCTACATGACATCCTTAAAGCTCCTTCTCTGATTTAGAATCTCAGCCGAGTGGTCCAGAAAAATGAACACTTTGTGGCCGTTGTAGTCGAGTTTGTGCCCGGCTCGAAGCCTCAAAATCCGCTCCTTCTCGGTGTAGAAATGAACCCGGGCGATAATTGTGCGAGGTTTTGCTCCTTCTGGAGGTTTGGATTGAAGCACACGAGGTCAATAATGAGTGGTTCAGTGAAGTGTGTAGCTCCAAGTAGCCTGGGAAGTAGGCCGACAACAAACTGTTGGTTTTTCCTTTTCCTCTCCCTCTGGCACCCCGACTATTTTAATGTTGTTGTGGCGTGATCTACCCTCCAGGTCATCGAGTTTAATTTTGAGAGCTTCATTTTTCTTCTGGGTCTCGGTCAAAGATGCTTCAAGTAAGCTAATGCGCGACTCATGATCCCGGATTTGTTCCTCCGCCACATCCATTTTCTCCGTGACAAAGTGCAGCGCAGTTTGTAAAGTTTGAAAAGACAGTTCAAACTTATCGAACCTCTCATTTATTGACTTCTATTTATCTTATTAGCAAATTTTTCCCAGATCTGAGGCAGGTCCTCATCGCTTCCTTGGCTAGCACCCCGGCTAGTATCATCCTCCATGCTTACCATCGCACGCTGAGGCTCTTTCGGTTGTTTTAGGGCTTTTGGTGGCATTCCGAGGGCCAGAA